>NW_006204090.1:428277-474284 GCF_000334495.1 Tupaia belangeri chinensis
TAGGGAAAGTCTCTTTCTCATGCTTCTGATTTTTGGAGATGAATTGATTTTTATATAGTGCATTACTTCTTTCTCTTTCCGTCAACAGGAGAGTCATTTGTCCAGCTGGAGAAGAAAGCAAATGTCTTGATTTAGGTCAAATTAATGCTCAAAAGTCCTGAGATTAGGAAATTTGATAGTCTCTTCTACCTGCATTATCTGGAAAAATACAAGGTAGCAACTCATTTTATTTTGAGTTCTTTGTAGACTCAGACATTGGTTTAGACAGACGAGAAAAGGGAGGGGGGCCCAGGAGTTTGAAGACACATTGGCCTCTTCCTTTGAGTTACAGTCTTCAAGTCATCCTTTGTCAGTCACTAAAGTGGTTTTCTCCTCTTTATCTAACTCTCTTGTGTTATTGGTCAGTAAATTCAAGACTTGGTAGGAATGACGAGTTTATTAGGTTACTTAAACTTGAATCAAAAAGCACAGTTCTGGGAACCAGCAGTTAGAGTAATGGCTATGTCGCTGGACTCCCACGTAGTCGACCGCGGTTCGTGTCCCAGACCCAGTGGCTTAAAACTCATGCTGGACACGTGTGCATGTGTGCCCAAGATCCTGAGAGGAGAATGGAGGAGAAGGGATTGCAGCGTGACCATCCCCTGGGGGGTGATTTCTCGCTTTCTGTCTCTCTGTCTCTCTCTGTATGTCTGGCAAGCGCACGCGCCCTATAGCAAAAATCTCTCAAAAAAAAAAAAAAAAAAAAAGCACAGTTCTAAATTTTGTATCACTGGTAAACATCTGGTATTCATGTCTGTATACATATGGAACCATAATGTGAGTAAAAATGGAATAAAAAATGGTACTATATAAACTTTAGACATTCGTTAGAAAAGGAATTCTTTTCCATTAAAGAACTCAGCAAACTCTAGGATTACCCTGCTTTATCTCAGTACTTATGTGGAACAATGCAATGTGAACAAGGAGGCTGGTATATTGGGTTAATGATCATATTTTTCCCTAGAAACAAGCCAATCAAAAAAAGTAAAATATGCAAAATCATGTTCATGGCAGAAAGACACACCTAGAACCTTGGGCTGCAAGAAATTGAGGGTTCTTTTGAAAATGTATAAATTAGTGTTGAAAATAAAAAGAAAATTTTATTGCTTAGTTATGTTGAAAAATTAAGTTATTGGGAACCAGCAGTTAGCGTAATGGCTATGTCGCTGGACTCCCCCGTAGTCGACCGTGGTTCGTGTCCCGGACCCGGTGGCTTAAAACTCACGCTGGGCGCGTGTGCGTGCGTGCCCAAGATCCCGAGAGGAGAATGGAGGAGAAGGGATTGCGGCGTGACCATCCCCCCTGGGGGGTGATTTCTCGCTTTCTGTCTCTATGTCTCTCTCTGTCTGTCTGGCGAGCACACGTGCCCTACAGTGAAAATCTCTCCAAAAAAAAAAAAAATTAAGTTATTATGGTTTCTTGATGTAAGTTGAACAAATTAAAAGAACAATGCGTCGCTGACATTAACAATGAAAAAGGAAAAGTAACAGAGTGCTAAAGAGTAATTATAAAGTTTTAATAGATATATTTTTTCAAACGGTGTACCTATAATGCTAAGTATTGATGAGCCCAAATTTGTGACTTTATGTTGAAGTTAATGTAATTATAAATAATATCTTGAGGTTTTCTTATATTTCAATTAAGTATTTAGAAGGAATATTTAACATAACAAATGTTAAATGGTTGGAAAGGTTCAGAATCAAAACATTTTTTCTAGAAGAGGGAAAGACAGCCATGCAATGTTATTGAAATAGACGTGTGAACCCAGTGATTTTAGGACAACAAGGCTTTCATTTGCCAAGAAGAGGAAAATAAAAGGATGAGAAAAAGAATTAAATAAAATGTGTTGGTAACCCAGGAAACTAGTAAGAATGTATGCAAGCAGAATCAAGATCTGGAGGAAAGCTGACATAGTTCTTGTCCGTTCCCTATAGATCCATTGACAAACCACACTTTATAGAATTAGCATTATAATGAGAAAACCTACATAAAATGAAAAAATACATTAATTACAAAAGGCTCTACTTGCTGTGGATATCTCCATATTTCTAGAGGACTTGGCAAGGAAACAGAACGAGGCTCATGATAGAGAAAACTAATAATGTCTAAAGGAAAATAAGTTGAGTTTTTAAATAAAAATTTTAATATTGAGTCAGCCAATGGTGTGATGATTAAGGCCGCTGGATCCCTCACAGACATGGGGAAGTTCAAGTTCTGGACCCAGCAGCTTGGAAAACACACCAGATGTATGTGTAGATGTGCCCAAAATCCCAAAAGGAGAATGGAGGAGAAGGGATTGTGTGGTGTGGCCATCCCCCTTGGGGGTGTTTTCTGTTCCTTTTTCCACCACTCACAGAACGCAGAGGCCCTATAGCAAATATAAAAATTAATATCACCTTATACATTAAAATGAAATTCTGGAAATTCTGTATATCCAGGGACTTCAGTCAGATTCAGTGCAATTATAAATCCTGGAATTTCAGGTCCAAATTTTGATCACTTGTTTGTACTTCATTTTCTTCAGAGGCATCTTTGGATTTAGAAAGCTTTAAGTTCAGGCCAACGGCACATACATTTTGGAATGAAAATCTTCTAAATCTCTTCCATGTGTCAAATTCCAACTATTATAGCATACATTCTGGATAGACACCATATTTTGTATAACTGTTCATAATATTGCACAAGGCTATACATTTAAAGAATGTGTAATAATAATTTCTTAAGATAAATAAATGAATAGATTAAGTTTTAGGATACTTAAATTCCACAGGTAGAAAACTGAACTTATTAATAACGCAGGAAACAAATACATACACTATTACAGCATTTTAAAATCAGGGAAACTCTAAAATTATTAGAACAGGTTAAATGAAAAATACATTTTCTTCCAATTTAGCATATCAATTTAAAGACGTAGCTTGCTAATACTATATTCAAACCAGTCAGAATATCAGATTTTTAACATTTTTTCCCAAAATATAATATATAGAATTTTGCATTAAAGGGAAGAAAAAAGACAATTGACAGAGTTAGGAAATAACTGACTTTCTTCACTCAATGTCTCTCTGAGCAGAGAAAATCATGACACTTCTGGACAGGTGATGACATCTAAGATAAAATGCCAGCCCTAAAACAAATGAGAAATGAACATGTAACTCAAGACTTCTTATAAACATAGGCAATACTAATATTTCATGTTAATCTTCTTTGTTGTTTCTATAATTCATTGCTTTTATTTCTTTTTTAAAGTATCATTACTTTCTATTCCTCTATTAAATCCTGACTCAAGTAAGGCATTAGAGAGAGTTACTAGATGGATTGAAAATTGCTAGTAATGCAAGCTAACTTAAAAAGGAAATAACATATAGGCCATGACCATGACTGTCATATCATATGTTGCCCAGGGCTTTGTCTTGCCCTCTCAAGAACCTTCTGCCAATAGGAACAGAGCTGTCAGGCTGGGCCACAGTATCCATCTTCTCATTTTTCTTTAATGCTGCTGTCCAGGGGCTGCAGCCCTACAAAAGGTATTCAGGACTGCTCCACTTTGTTTAAGAGATCAGCTGAAGTGAGAGTGAATGTTTGGACCAAGAATTTAGGCCCACAAACAGTCGGAGATGGAGAAAAGAGTAAGATTTCAGTTCATGGAAATCTCCTGTCATAACTTCATCACCCACGGTAAATGGGTCAAGAACCGAGGAGAAACTATCTCCTGCCCCATTGTAAAAATTGTTAGGGACAGATATTCTACATGGCTAAAATCAGTCAGGCTTGCCAGAATCAGAAATACTATGTTAATAGTATTAAAGCTCTTCTCCATCATTAATACTTGCTCACTTATTTATCAGTTAGGAATAGTAGTTCTTAGACTTGCTAATTGCCTTTTTTTCTTTTTAACTGTGCATTATGTTGGTTACAAATGAGACCTCTTCAACAGAGATTATCCTGAGTTTATAAATGAAGAAATACAGGCATAAATTAGTAAACCTTGTGATGGTAACCCCAATGAGATGGAAGCATCAAGATTACGATTTATAAGTATCTCTCAAGAAAACTGTATTATTGTGCTTAAATTTAGTAATTTCAGAGAAATGAACTCAAAATATCTGGGAAAGGAAAATGTCCCACACGACCCATCTACGTATGACTGGTGGTGTTTCTTTATAGTAAACCAATTTTTTAAAAGTTTTCTTTTCTCTTTGTTTAGCTCAATTTAAAATATCTTTTTATTGGTAACGGTTACACTATTTTCACCATATATTATTCTCCTGTGTGGATTCATTTTATTTTTCTGATTATTTTTGTCATAATCATTCTGAAGTTCTTCACCTTTTAAAGAAAGTTTTAACATTTGCTTATTTTACTATTATAAAACAAATGTAAAGACAAGAAAAGACAATTATACAATGAAGCACAATTATTATGCTTTTCTAATGACACACTCTTCCTAGGAAAGTTTAAGCTTTCCTCTAAATATATGCAAGATTTATTCAGGTCAAGGACACTGCTTATCCAGTCTGAAGGTATGGAATGATATTTGTCAAAACACAGTTCCCTGCTTGACCTTGGTTTCCTCTCCTCTCAGCAACAGTTTACCACCACTTATTCTTCTCATGGGTCCATTTGAGATATATTTTGACAATCAGTCTGCTTATGAGTATGCAAAGGCCTACTTTCTTAATGTGGAGAAGATAATGAGGAAGCGTGATGCACTCATTTTCAGGATACACAAAGCTACATGAAGTGATATTCTGAGAACTAATATTTGGTAGATATAGTGCAAGAATTTATAATTGGTTATTTATGCTCTAGCTCAGGCCAGTTTATCTAATCACTGTTCCCTAAGGACCTGTGTTGATGAACCATGTGATAAACAAATTTCTATATGGAGAAAGGAAAGAATAGTTTTCACTGGGTAGAGGGCAACACAGTTCCCTTAAAAAAATCTAAGGTTAAGAATATCAAGAAATTGGGGCCAGAAAGTGGCATAGTGGTTAAGACACTGAACTCCCACATGGCCGACCATGGTTTGAGTCCTAGTCCTGGTGATATGCTTTCTTACTTTCCCTCTCTCTGTGTGTGTCTCTCTCTCTGGTTAAAATAAAAAATAATAATGAATAAAAAATATTTTTTTTTAAAAAAAGAGTATTAAGAATTTTAAATAAGGAAGCTATGATATAGGAAATTATTGAATCTGAAGACAAACTTCACCTAGCTCAAAATAGATTCTGGATCAAGTCCAGTTTGTGTGGTTGAGCAGACAGTGCAAGTGCCTTTTTTGCTGAGGCATATTCTTACACATAAATGTCAGAATATTTGATTAAAGAAAAATGGAAGGGGGCAAACATCTCTAGAACTTTTCCTTTGAAATAATGACCTCTTTGCCTCTTCTCATTAATTTTAAACCATGATCACTACAAAGAACCAGAGGCTCCATTTATCTGTAGTCTGCTGGCTGATAATTGGCATTTCTCTCTAGTTTCATTAATTTTAAGCCATCTCATGCACAGACGAATGGCCTCTGTTGGACTCTAGTGAATAGTCTTCAAATTTATTAATTTACTTCAATAACGTTGAGTTACCAGAAGAAGGTGTTCTGTCAAAACACTCATTACAAAAATACCTTTCTTATATTCTCACCTAGCACACTGCATGTAGTAGGTATTCACATTATCAATGGAAATAATTATGCATTAAAACTCAAATATGATAAATGTAATATAAAATATTAGTTTATGTCATTTCTTAAGGGGAAGGTAACATTTTTTCACCAAGAAATTTTATTAGTAAATATCTATTCTCTAGATACACCAGTATATGTGTGTGCAAAGACAAATGTAATAGGATGTGTAGTTGAATCACTTGTAATACCAAAAGACTAATACAACATACATACTCTTCAATAAAAGAAGGGTTAAAAACAGTATATAGCCACAAAATGAAACACATGAAACCATTTAAAAAATCTGTTTTTGTTAGAGAAAGGAGTTGTGTGATTAATACACACACATAATGTATGAAATAAGTGTAACATTTATATGTAAATATAGTATGTATAGTACATATATGATATACACAAAATATGGATATGAAAAAGATTTCTCAAGACATGTAAATTTTAAATGCAAAGTACAGAGCAATATTATATACTATACATAATGTCAATTTTGGAAAATTGTTCAATTATGTTCCAACCAAAAGAACGAGTAAATAATGTTCTGTGTTTTAACCAGAATGCTATACATCAAAGAAAATAACTATAGCTGGGACCAGCAGCTGGCGTAATGGCTATGTCATTGGACTCCCATATAGTCGACCATGGTTCGAGTCCCGGACCCAGAGGCTTAAACTCATACTGGACATGCGTGTATGCGTACCCAAGATCCCAAGAGGAGAATGGAGGAGAAGGAATTGTGGCATGACCATACTCTCTAGGCGGACGATTTCTCACTTTCTGTCTCTCTGTCTCTCTCTCTGTCTTTCTGGTGAGCGTACGCACCCTTTTTTTTCCTACAAAAAAAAGGAACTCCAGCTACACAAAATCTGCTTGAATCAGAATGTGCTTATATCAGAAATACACCAAATAAAATTTTGCTGTTGTAGGGTTTAGTGAGCGTACGCACCCTTTTTTTTTCCTACAAAAAAAATGAACTACAGCTACACAAAATCTGCTTGAATCAGAATGTGCTTATATCAGAAATACACCAAATAAAATTTTGCTGTTGTAGGGTTTTTCTTCTTATTTTTTTACTTTGCTGTGGAGTGCACGTGCTTGCTTGAGAGACAGAGAGAATGGGAAATCACTCCCCAGGAGGGATGCCCATGCCATAATCCATTTTTTACATTCTCTTCACAGAATTTTTGGTATAGATGCATACACACTTGGTGTGTTAGTCAAGCCACAGGGTCTAGTACTTGAACCATGTAGTTAGCCATGTGGCACCCAGCACCTTAAGCTCTGAGCCAACTACTCACCCACGAATACTTTAAATAAAATTCAAAAGTAAGGAAAACTAAACCAGAGAATTTAGTTATTATATATAGGTGACAAAGGAAGTAAATTAAGAAATGAATATAATAAAATTAAGCTCTTTGATGTCCATCGATAGAAGATTGCAATTTTATTTGCAAAGGTTTTGTGTATGTGTGTGTGTGTGTGTGTTTATTTGCAAAGGTTTTCTTTGTGTGTGTGTGTGTGTGTGTGTGTGTGTGTGTGTGTGTGTGGAGGGGCAATGTTCTATGTATTGAAGTGGGGAGCAATGGCACTGTGCTTCATTTTACAATAATTCCTATCTGTACGCTAATGTTTTATATACTTCTGTGGGTGGTATATTTAACGATTAATAAAATATTAACATAAACTATAAGATAACCAACAATATGCACATAATGCCTCCTTTTGTGTAAAGGAAGGACATGGTGTATTTTAAATGTCTGTGCTTACGTATGCTTAGATACATTTTTGAAAGCTAACCAGTAAGTTGAAAAGAGTAGTTACATTGGAACAATACATAAATAAGATAGAAATTGTGTCCTCAGTGTCATCAGACAAAATGCTATCCAGGTGAGAGGTTTCCCATTGTTTTGTTGTTGTTGTTGTTGTCTGTTTTGTTTTTCCCCCTCTCTGAAAGACTGTGTTTCAGTCATTTGGGAGAAGGGCTGAGCTTTTGAAAATATATTTTTTTCTTTTATTAAATCAGCACAACGTCAGCTATGCCTGATTTTTATCCAGTGTGTAAATTTCAACAGTTGTAGCTGATGGGGAACTACTCAAGGGCCAGTCTAATGAAGCTTCAATTAAATACTTTGAAATATAGCATTGGTATTAACCAAGTTCTGCTACATAAACTTCTGTAATATATTGAAGCAATGAAAGCAGCAAATTACCTAAAAGGACAAAAAAAGATGAATTAACCAAATGAATTAGATGAGCTACTGTTTGTTCATTTTTAATTGTAGCCAAGTTAAATTTCTTAGTTTATGAGGGGAAAATGACAGAACAAAAAGCAAAATAAATGTGTTTACAATGGTATTTCAATAAACATGTACAATTTATTATAAGCAAAATAACTTTTTTGCCATCATAGAATGAATCTGTAAATGCAGTGATAATATTATAAATATGTTTATTTGCATTGGGGAGGATTGCCCACCTTTCTCTTACTGGGCTGTAATTGTTGTATTGCTTCAGTACGAGATGAGCGGTGACCTAGCTGACTATTCATCCCTGTGTTCAGACTTCAGGGAAATCTGCAGGTGTCTTCTGAAATCCAAAGTCTGTTCTAAACTTCTTTAATGAACAGTTTGAGAACGACAAGGGGAACGACACACAATAAGTAATGATGAATGAGTTTCTCCTTGTGGTCATGAACTTTTGTGGAAATACTCCACTAGGTTTAAATCTTTTGAAAATATTGTGCCTCAAAGAGGTGCCAGCAAAAAATGAAAGTTATCCTGTATATCTTGTTGTGATGTTTCAGCACTCAGGTATATAGTAAGAATCTGAAAACTTTCTTTAGCTATACCCGTATGGCTATATCATCCCTGAGAATGCAATGTGACAGATAATATTTTGCAATAATTGCAACAAAAAATGCAATTGTGAAAACCAATATAGGAATATTTAGCTTTAAGTAGACTCTTGCCACCACTCTTACCGAAACATTTTCATTTTCAAGAAATACTGCTGGGCAAGCAAGTGGTATGGTGGTTAAGGGAACTGGACTCTCACATGGCTGATCGTGGTTCAAGTCCCAGACCTGGAGCTTCCTTTCTTGCTTTCTCTCTCTCGTCCTCTGTACCTCTCTGATCAAACTAAAATAAGTAAATGAAGTTAAATAAAATAATTATTAAAAAATGCTGACAATTATATAATAGTTAAAGTGAGCTATTATGATCCATGTTGCCGATTAAGATTCAATGAACATTTAAAACAATAAATAAAATACATGTTCAAAATTGGAGTTAGTAACAAACCCAAAATTTGTACAAGTTGTCTAATTATTTTTATGATTAACATTGTTTTGAAACCCTCAATGGAAAAATCAGTGATTGCTACACAAATCTCACACTCTTGGTTGACTGATCATTTGGCTCTAGATGCTCCAGCTGTGGTGTCTAAAGGAAGACCAGAGTATGGGAGTGTATACCTATGTCTTCCTGCTTCTTATGCCTGTTTTCATTGCAAAGTAGTCATTCTTACTTTGAATACCAGAGAGATTACTATTCTGTTTAATGTTCCTTTCAACCTGCAGATGAAGGGTAAGAACTAAGAAAACTCAGATTGGGGACCAGGAGGTGGCATGGTGGCTAAGGTGCTGGACACTCCCACATGGCTGACCATGGTTGGAGTCCTGGACCAGGTGGCTTGCTTTCTCATTTTCTCTCTCGCTGTGTCTTTCTCTGGTAAAACTAAATGAATGAATAAATAAAATTAAAGTGTCTTTCTCTGGTAAAACTAAATAAACGAATAAATAAAATTAAATAAATAATTCTTAAAAAAAAAGTAAAGAAAGCTCAGATATAAATCCTAAAATGTCTCTGTATATACTTTGTGAACTTAGATGCTCTTTTACACTAAGTGCCTTTTATCTGTAAAATGGGGACAGTGGCACTTATGTTTGGTTTTTAATTTAAGAGATAACTGATGTGACACAACAGATACAAAATGATCATGTTTTAAAAATATTGATCTATAGGTACAGCAAGTGGCATGGTGGTTATGACGCTGGACTTCCACATGACTGATCATGGTTCAAGTCCTGGAATTGGTGGCTTGAAAATCACATAGGTCGCTCTTGCTGCAGCTTTGCGAGTGGGAATACGAGGAGCCGGGCTCGGAGCGAGACGCCGCGGACCGTTTCAAGAAAATGGCAGACAAACCGGACATGGGGGAAATCGCCAGCTTCGATAAGGCCAAGCTGAAGAAGATGGAGACGCAGGAGAACACCTGCCGACCAAAGAGACCATTGAGTAGGAGAAGCGGAGGGAAATTTCCTAAGCGCCTGGAGGATTCCACGCCCTGTCATCTTCGAGCCCCCAGTCGTGACGTGGAGGAAGAGCCACCTGCAAGATGGACACGAGCCACAAGCTGCACTGTGAACCCCTCGGGCACTCTGCGCCGATGTCATAGGCCTGTGGGTCTTTGAGGGGACTCCCCCCCCATCGGACTGCCAAATTCTCCAGTGTGCCCTGGGGTATTATAGAAAATTATTTGTATGATTAATGAAAATAAAACACACCTCGTGGCAAAAAAAAAAAAAAAAATCATCACATAGGTCATATGTGTGTGCATGCCCAAAATCCCAAGAAGAGGATGGAGGAATAGGTATTGTGGCCTGTGCATCACCCCCCTCCCCCAGGGGATAAGGGGTGATTTCTCACTTTCCCTTTCTGTCTCTCTCTAACAAGCATACATGTCCTATGGCAACAATTTAAAAACAATTGATCTAAATCATAAATATTTCTGAAAAACTGCATAATAATGATAGTTGCCAAATATTGAGAAATATATTTGATTAGAGTTTACACAAATGTCTATATATACATACATGTTAGTTTGCACATAAAAAGTCAGTATTTTTCCTATTCACCAGTAACAAGCATTTTAATATAACATTAAATGTAATACATCTCATTTACAAGAGCAGTACATCTACAGTATTCCAAAGGGTTCACAAATAATAAATGTTGTTAATACAATTAAGGTATTAAAAGGTGTGTTAGGTAAATCGTAAAGAAAAACTTGATAAATCCGACTGAACAAAATTTACAATTATTCACTATTAATTCTATACATACCTTTAAGATATTATGTTGGCTTCCTTTCTTGCTCTCCAGTTGCAAGTTCTCTGGATTATTCACTTCTATCTTCCTCACCTCCAGTTCTTTCAAAATCTGATTGCAATTTACTTTGGATAGAAATTAAAGGTTTATAAAACATAGGTCATAAATTAATTAACAATCTTACCTTTTATAGCATTGCATTGCAAATGATAGGTTTTATTCTCTTCATCTTTTATCACATTTCATCTAGCTTGATGCTACAGAAGTTCATCATTTTCCTATTCCTCTACTTTTAATCAGATCTCAACAAAAATAAATTCAGTAAGAAATTCTTATTAGGGCACACAAGTTTAGAGAAAATATTATAGTCCAATCTAGTCAGTGTCTAAAAATATGAAACTAATTTATAGGAAAGTGAAGTGAGCTTCTTTAAAGACCATGCTAGTTTTCTGGCCTTCTGTTGATTTTAGTTTTTTGGTTTTCACTTCTGCCTCCCTTCTCTTTCATGTTCTGATTCCCAAAACACAACTCAATGGAAAATGTGTGCCTATTCTTTTTTTTGTTTTATTTTGTTTTGTTTCTGTTATACAGCACAGGCACTCTCCAGAGAGAGACAGAGAGAAAGAGGTGACGTGAGAAATCATATCCCCAGGTGGGATGGCCATGCTGTTGTCTCTTCTCCTCCATCTTCTCTCAGGACTTTGGGCACACATGAACCCTTGCCCAGCATGATTTTTCAAGCCACCAGGTCCAGGACGTGAACCACAGAATGAGCCATGTGGGATTCAGCTGCCTTAACTTCCTTGCTACCTGCTGGTCTTGTTTCTATTGTAATGATGAAGGGAAGCTGAATTTCAGAGTTTTAATGTTAGTTTTGGAATCCATCTCTACTACATATGCGCACAATGCCTTGCCTCATTTTCTTCATGTCTTCAAATGTTGCTTCTTAGTCTTTGAAGGGATGATGATGAGGTTGTGTGGATAATGACAGCATAATATCCTCGCAAATAGAAGAGACCTACCTTAGCTTCCCTGGTTTTACATAAATCAAATGCAGGTTGAATATCTCTTATCTGAAATGCAGGGGCAAGATGTACGAAGATTTTGAATTTTGGGGGGAGGATTTTGGAAAGCTTTCACATACATCATGAGATATCTAGGTGTAGGACCCAGATCTAAACACAAAATGCATTTATTTTCCCTATATACCTCATACAGATAGCCAGAAGGTAATTTTATACAATACGTGTATATTGCTGTGTTTTGGCTACCACATGCCACATGAGATCAGGTATGAAATTTTCCACTTGTGGCATCATGTTGGCTAATCCCTATTTATTCTATAGGTTTCAACTGAAAGGTCACATCTTCTAGAAGTTACTCCTGATCTTTTAGACTTCTTAGGTCTCCTATAAGTATACTCAAGCTCTTTGTAGATCTTCCATTTTAATACTGATCAAAATTGGTTATCAGTATCCCGAGAGGAGAATGGAGGAGAAGGGATTGCGGCGTGGCCATCCCCCCTGGGGGGTGATTTCCTGCTTTCTATCTCTCTGTCTCTCTCTGTCTGTCTGGCGAGCGCACGCGCCCTATAGCAAAAACCTCTCAAAAAAAAAAAAATTGGTTATCAGTAAGAATTTAACCATCTGTCTTCTCAGAAGTTTTGTGGATGCAGAAACTGGTTGATATCACTGCTTTAAATTTGTTACCTAGCACTGTGATGGCATAGAGGTAATTTTTCATTAATGTTCGGTTGTTGGAAAAGTCCTGATGCATTTTTCTGTTGTTCAAAGGTTATTTATTTATATAAAGAACAAAAATCAATCAATGATATATTGCTCAATTTGTTTGATAACCTTTTGCTATCTTCCAGTGAGTTTCATAACTCCTCATTCACAGAAGGACCTGTCTTTTTTGGCAAACATCTAAGCAATGTTCTGATTTAAAGCATCATCTGAATTGAATGATATACCACCCAAGGAGTTTTGAAAAGAGCAAAACAGGTGGAAGTCTGATGGTGCAAGATCATAAGAGTATGGTTGGTGTGACAACACATCCCATTTAAGCTCCAATAATTTTTTACAGGCAATCAAACTTGTGTGTAGTCTTGCATTGTCATGATGGAACACAACTCCTTTACGATCAGTGAGCTCTGGATGTTTCTAGATGATGGGTTCTTTCAAACTATCTAATTGCCACTGTACATGTTTGAACTGATTATTTGGTTCCTTGATAGGAGCTCTAAAAACAAACACCTATAAAATCCCACCACATTAAGAGTGTAACCTTCCTCTGATGAATGTTTGCTTTTGATGTCATTTGAGGTGAATGATCACATCAGGACCAAGGCTGTCTGTACCCTACATTGTTGTAAACAAACCACTTCTCATCACCAGTTATCAGTCACCTAAAAAAAAGGATTGTTTCCCCTCATGTTAAATGAGCATATCACAGATGTTTATACGTGCAGTCAAATGAACTTCTTTGAGTCGGTGAGGAACCCGAATACTGAGCTTGTTTGTGTATCCCAGCTTCTTCTGGTGGTTGTGAGTGCTTGAATGATGGATGTCCCATATCTCTGCCATCTTTCATGTTGTGATGGATTTGATTCCATCAATGCTTTCATTTTATCGCCAACCTCTGTGGGCCTCCATGACCAACAAGCATTGAGATCAAAATGATCAAAATGGGGAATTTTGGGAACAATAGTTGGTGCTGACATTCTTGTAGAGCATTGTCATTGTAAACACCATGCAACTTTTCACAAACTTGAAAAGTGTTCTTCCCTTAATGGAAATAAAATAGTAAAATATGGTGAAAATTCAGTTTAGTCTTCCATCTTCCACTTGTAAAATCAAAACTCAACCAAATAACTTAATTTTTTTAAAATAAAGCTAGAATTGTCAGCTGTCAAATAAAATAGCAATAAAAAAGATTTAAAAATGATGCTAATCCTTCCAAAAATGAACTTCACTAGCTGTTGCAAAATGCATCATGACTTTTCAAACAATCCAATACATTTTATTTATTTATTTATTTGTTTGTTTGTTTATTTATTTATTTTTAGAGAGAGATTTTTGCTATAAGATGTGCATGCTTGCCAGAGAGACAGAGAGACAGAAAGGAAGAAGTCACCCCCTCCCCCAGGGGGGATGGCCACATCACAATCCCTTCTCCTCCTCTCAGGATTTTGGGCATGCATACACATGTGCCAGGCATGGGTTTTAAGCCACCAATTCCAAGATTTGAAATGTGGTCCACTATGTGGGAGTCCTGCAACATAACCATTATGCCATCTGCTGGTCCTGACCCAATACACATTGAATAAAAAATGTATTTTGAAGATACTTAACAAGAAATTGCAAACTCTACTTCCTCCATGCCCTCTACACAGCACTGCACAATGTTATAATGTATATTGGACCTCCTCAATACTTATTAAGTGCATTCCAAAACTACTAGAGCTAATAGGTGTTATAAACGTTCCAATAAAAAAAAATTTTTCAACTTTTATTATAATGCAGAAGAAAGGAACCAAAGTTCACAAATCCAGCTGATCTAATAGTCCACACCGAGACCCAGGCAGGTCTTTCAATAATTGCATAAGGATTTTTTCAACAGATTTTGCTTTCATATTAATGGATATATCATTTCAATGTATAACTGGATTATGTAGCCACCAGAGGCTATCATGACTATCATAAGCAAATGTCTTAAATATATTCTTACTTACTCAACTATAAAACAAAATGATTTAGATTAAATACCAAGTCTTGTAAAAAAATCTTATAAAAGATTGTACTTTTTTTTGTATTGATGCCATTGGCATAATAAGAAAAAAAATAATTAATTAGCTAAAAAACCTGCAGAAATCTTAATTTCTTGATTCCATTTACTCATATAAACATTTGTATATATTCACACACAAACACATGTACAAATATCCTTCTACAATTAAGTCATGCATTAATTCAGAGAAAATAATTTGAGACAATTCTGTTTGGGAACTTATTCTAGTGCACAGAGGAATGGTCAATTTTCTACAATGCTAAGTTTTTCCTTGGTCTTTTAGTCAAATATTGAGAGCAGTGAATTTATCCTCTGAGGAAACTGGAAAACCTATACAGTATCTTGTATAAGTCATGTTATAAAGTTATCTGAAAGAGTTAAAGTTTCCCTATGTGACCTACAAACCAAATTTAATTGGGTTTGTTATGTAAAGAAAAAAGATATTTGTCATACATCATTCTTTCACCTATAAGAACAAAACCGCAGGCCAGTAGTGACAGTGCAGCAGTAATACAATGTTCCACAATGCTGAAGCTGCATAAGAAGGTTCCAGGTTCCGATACTGAGGTCTCCCTGTACACGCAAACACATGCCTGTGATCTGGACTGGCTGAGGCTAGAAATGGGTTGCAGCATGAAGACCCTGTTGGGTGTGCCTTTCTCTCTTTCTCCCTCTCTCTCTTTGTCCTCTCTCATGGAAAAAATAAATCAATAAATTAAAAAAAAATTTTTTTAAATAGAGACCATCAGATGACATAATGGTTATGTCACTGGACTCCTATGTAGTCAATGGCGGTTCAAGTCCCAGATTTGGCGACTTAATAATTATGCAGGGCGCATGTGCATGCGTGTTCAAAATCCTGAGAGGAGGGTAGAGAAGAAAAGATTGTGGAATGGCCATCCTTCTGGGGAGTGATTTCTCACTTTTTGCCTCTATGGCAAGCATACACACCCTATACCAAAAATCTCTCTGCAATAAAATAAAATAAAAATGAAAAAATAAAAACACAAAACTTGACATTTTATATATAATTAAATTTTTGAAATTTTTTTAGCTTAAAGTGCTGAACTCTTTTATAAAATCACTGTGCAACTTCATACATCCCGTTGTTATTTTATGCCTGATGAAATATAAAGCAAAGGCTGAGAAAACAAGTTATTTATTCATTCTGTTACTTTTAAAGTTCCCTGTATGTGCTAATTTCTTTTTTCTCGTATTTATAAAGCCAAAATTGTGGTCATAGTACCATTCACACTTCTACTTTGACACATACACATGATGAGACCTTACATTAGGCAGAACACTTACTATGATTTTGTGGTAAACAGATAAATATTATCATAAAATACATGCTAACTTCGAGCATGATTTGTAAGTCTAAGAAGTAATGGACTTATATTCATTGGTAGGGAAATAACTTCCCAGAAACTGTTTTTAAGTTGGAAAAATACAATTTAAAAATGAGATTTTTGTATACATTCTATTTATTTATATATTATCATTATTTTTCAATTTGATGAGAGAGAGAGAGAAAGCTGGCAATTGCAGGACTCAAACCGTGGTCAAGCCATGTGGGAGTCCAGTGCCTTTAACCACCACACCAGGTCTTATACTTTATTATTTTATCAGCAATTACAATTAAGACATACTTAAGACATACGAATCCAGTGAGTTGTTTTTATTATCTTGTATAAAATAACTCATGGTAATTCAAATATATTGGTAGATACCTAAATTTGAAACTTGACGCACATCACATTTCAAATAGTATGCCTAAATGTGCGACCATAATTCTTATGTCACTGGACTCCCATGTAGTTGACTGCAGTTTGAGTCTCAGACCCAACAGCTAAAACTCATGCTAGGATCGTGTGCATGCATGCCCAAAATTCCAAAAGGAAAAAGGAGAAGGGATTGCCAGGTGGCCATCGTCCCTGGAGGGTGATTTCTCACTTTCTGTCTCTTTCTCTCTGGTGAAAGCATGTGCCCTATAGCAAAAATCTTTCTCTCAAAAAAAAAAAAGTAATAATAATACATAAATAAATAAAATAAAAATGTATGCCTAAAACATGACTTTCTTGTTTAAGTTTTGTTTATATTTCATATTTTTTATTCACTTTCAATTATTGTACATATCTACAGCAAACAAGATGATTTTAAAAAGTATACATTCAGTGGCCGGCAGGTGGTGTGTTGGTTAAAAGCCTTAGACTCCCATATGGACAACCATGGTTCAAGTCTGGGACCTGGTGGCTTACTTTCTCACTTGCCCTCTCTCTCTTTTTCTGTCTCTCTTTGATTAAATGGAAAATAATTAATAAAGTTAAAATAATTCTTAAAAAAAGAACATGCTCAAAAGGTATGCATGCAGTACATGGCAATCAAATCAAGGATATTATCATATACATTATTTTCAACAAAGAACTTTACATTCTTCTGTCTATTCAGCATTTCTTCCCTGAGTCCCTCCCACATATTCTCTGACGTCCAACCCCGTCCCATACAGCCTATTGTATCTACACTTGTCCTCCCCACTGTATCTTTGGATCTTTCCATTTCTGCCAGAGTGCAGGCAGTCAGTATACACTGAGCAAGAATACGTTTCTCTTTATAGAACATGACTTTCTAATTGTGTATTTACATATCTCTGTGTTTAGACATATGTTAAAAAAATAATAAAGCCTCTCTTTTCGAAACCCCAAACATTTTCGTCATGAACACATTAAATGCGGGGGAGAGATTGAGATCTCATGAAGGAAAGGATGAAGTTTTTTACATAAATGTATAGAGTAATTTTTAATTCTTTAATTTTACTTAATAAATTTATGATGGTAAGGTAGGTGTAATTAGAACTACCGATATGAATTCCAAATGTGCAGTACACTATGAATTTAATTTAAATTTCTTTGTCCCTACTTTTCCCTTCCCATCACCACCGGGAGAAATTGAAACACTTGACTGGTGCTGTGGCAAATTGGATTCTAATAAGTATGATGCTTTACTGCTTCTTGTTTTTGCTAAGATACAACTGCAGTATTTCAGAAGAACTCACCTGGGCATTAATTCAACGAGAAATGTTAGTAGGAGCATTATATTTTCTACGTTTTGATATCTCAGTGAATGACTCGCATATAAAGAGGCCCAGCAGCTGGTTTGTATCATTCACCAATATGCTCGTCATTTCAACTTCAGGTTTGGCTGACTCATCTCTAGTGGCTTAGAAGTAATATTCTTGTTCATGTTTCAAATTACGTGAGATTATAGGGTTTATTGAATATGAAAACATGCCATAACATAAAATATGAAAATGTGACATAACATATAACATTCTTAAATAGGAAGGAGTTGATTTCAGAAGCTGTCTTTTTTCCCTTAGAGACAGAGATTTTTGCTCTAGGGCACATGTGCTCACCAGAGAGGCAGAAAGAAACAGAGAAAAAGAAAGGGAGAAATAATCCCCACCCCAGGGGAATGGCGATGCTGCAGTCCCTTCTCCTTCATTCTCCTCTTGAGATTCTGGGCATGCACACACACACACACACTCACACACACACACACACGGACCCACTGTGAGGTTAAGCCACCTAGTGTAGGACTTGAACAGCAATCGACTATGCAGGAGTCCATTGATGTAACTATTACACCATCTGCTGGTCCCCTGACAGCTATCTTTAAAAAATAAGCAATGATGTAGGTTTTGATAGACTTTATTTAAAATTAGGGCCATATACTGAGAAATCAACACCTGTGATATAAACAACTAAACACAGAAAATAATAAAAAACTTTTTAAAGTTAAATATTAAATATTTGATAATACTGTCTTATTAATTATCTTGTAAATGGAGGCATTCGCATGTGATATACAATATACCAAGTGCTAGTGAGAAATGGAGCACCAGGAACTCTCACTTTGCTGGTAAGTGTGTAAACTGATGCAATTACTGTTAAACATTTTATAAAGGGAAAGATTCAAAGGTGACATGGTGTAAATGGGAACTGGAACATCTAAAATTCTCATGCACTGCTGATAAGCATATAAATTGGCAAAACTATTTTAGAAGAGTTTGGTAGTGTCTACTTAATCTAAATGTGTCTATGACTCTGCAAAAGGAATACATACATTTATGGTACTAAAGATGCATATAAGAACATTCACAGCAGCACTATTCGCAATAAGTCCAACTGCAAAGAACACAAAAGTCCATTAATTCTAGGATGAAGAATTAAGTTGTAGACTAGACATAAGATGCAAGACTACTCAGCAATGAGAATGAACAAACAGCTCCACATGGAATAATATTAATTACTCTCACAAACACAATTTCAAATGAAAAAAAAAAGGAAAAGGTTTATATTGTTCAATTCCATTATAAAAAGCTCAGAAAGAGGGAATAGAATAGAATAGGAAAGAATAGAAGTCACAATAGTTGTTACCTGTGAGGGAGCTTCTGGAATGCTGATGGTGTTCTATTTCTGTGTATGAGTAATTGTTACATGTAAGATTTCCCTTCATAAAAATTTACTGTGCTGCCTGCTTATCCCATTAGCTCAACTTCTATATGTGTGTCAGATTTCAGCTGACAAAAGTCAGTTTATAGCCCAGCCACAGTGGTACAGTGATGTTCTGTAATTCCAGAAGCCATAAGGAGGATCAGGGTTTGGTTCCCAGGCACATGCATACTACTTGTACCCATGGCTGTCTGAGGAAAAGATTGGATAAGTGCCTGCAGAGAGTATTCTATCTCTCTCTTTCTCTCTATATATATTTCTTAAGAGAAATACATAAAAAGTTACTTTATATGAAGCAATATAGGGCTGGCTCTGTGGTCTGGTGAATAAAACAGCCAAGTTCTACATAACAACAAAACAGGTAGAGTCCCAGACCTAATATTTTGAGAAACATGTTAGGCATGTATGCCCAAAATCCTGAAAGAAGAGGGAGCTGATGGAAAGGTCATTGCAATGTCATACTCCATTCCCCGATGGAGTATGCTTTTTCTTCTCCCTTTCTCTCTGTCTCTCCTTGATGAGTAAAGGTATGATCAAAAATAAATAAATAAATAAAGAAGAAGCTGTAATACTATGTACAACAAGGGCCAGCCTGTAGCATGGTGATAATTAAGGAGGATGGATTCCACATGGCCAATTGTGCAGTTCAAGTCCTGGACTGGAAGACTCGAGAAACACTCTAGTTGCATGTGTGTATGTGCCCAAAACCCCAACAGAAGAGACATGAAAGAGAAGGAATTGGGGCATGACCATTTTCCAAGGGGTGCTGTGACTGTGCTTTCTCACTTCTCCACTCTCCTTCTTTCTCTTTTACTCAAAGGTAATGCATGTGCCCACTGGCAAAAATAAAACAAGAAATAAGTACAAGAAAATATGAGGTAGTCTCATGAAAGAATAAATCTTTAATTTCTATTTTCTTTGTTTTCTATAGTCTTTTTATTCGAATATACTTTTATTATATTTTTTTCTTACTATATTATAAAAATATTAAGTTAGTAATTATACATTTATTCTTGTATACCTATAAACTATCAGGTATCTGCTACTTGCTATTAAGCTTATTAGTGCTAATTTTAAAAGTAGCATTTGTTGAGTGTTTATTGTGTGTCAATATTATTGGAAAATATTTGTGTATTATGTAATAACATTTTATAATGATCGCCTAATCTATCTAACACTATCTCTATTTGTCAGAAGAGAGAACTGAAGCAGTTGGTAATAGAGTTATTTTCCCAAAGATGTATCGCTAGCAAGTGGTGAAAACAAAATTCAAATCAAGAATTCAGTGCTTAAATTCTTCTTTTTTTCCTTCTTCGACAGAAAACACAAGCACACAAGATGGGTGGGTGTGTGTGCGTGTGAGAAAGAGAGAGAGAGAGAGAGAGAAAAGCACCCTCAACAGGGTCACACCATGCAGTGATCCCTTCTCTCCCCACTCCAGCTTCTCAGGATTCGGAAGCTGGCTGACCTGGGGATCTCAACCTACACTTGGCAGTCCGGTCTCCAGCACAGCAGGGCACTGTATTTCTACTGTGTCACAGTAGCTAGTCCCACAGGGCTGAATTTTCTAACTGCTATCCCACAAGGACAAAATATTAACCATGTAATAACAGTGTTGACACACAGGAAGTATCCAATAAATGGGATCTGTGAATATACTAAGTAATTTATAAAATCACATAACATGGTGACTATTCTTGCTGTAAAAGAATATAAAGGAAGGATATAAGTAGACACATTTATTCACATATAACACTCTTGCCTGGGCACTAAATACACAATGGATTAAAACATCAGATGAAATCCCAGATTTTAGAAATTAAAATTGAGCAGTGAAGATAGAAATTAATAAAATAATCACATTTGTTTTAAGTCTTGTTAAGAAAATTTATTGAATGCATAAAGAGACCTAATAAGATGCAAGTTGCATTGAAAAAACTCCAGGAAATTGGCGGAACAGAACAACAGACGCCCAAGAGATGACTGGAGGGGGAGATGAAGGCAAAAGCAGAAAATTAAGTGACATCAGTGAAAAACTTGAAGAAATATGATTACGGAGAATTAGAAAATGCCGCGTATAAAGGTCCGTTTAATGAAATCATCTGTAGTAGGCTAAGTTCTATGTTTTTAAGAAAATGTTAGGAAACTTATTTTAATTAAAAAAAAAAGACTATGAATGATCAAGGTCATGAAGATGAGATGAAGTAAAAAAACAAGAACAAATGAGTCATCAAGGTTTAAACCTCTTGTTTTATCTGAGTGGCTTTACTACATGAAGTTTCTCACATATATTTAACAACTGTAAGTACAGTGGTATAAACAATCGTGTAGTTTTCTCTTTACACAGGGTGCATAATTATTCCACCTGAACATTATCTTCTTTCATTGTGGTCTCGCAACAAGTCCTAGAAACACAGGTATTAGAGGACTGTTATTTCCACTGGCCAAGTCAAAAGTCAGTAGGTGGTGGCTGAATATTGACAGGACTAGAACTGCTGGGATTCTGAAAGCATCTCTTCCCTGAAGCTGGGAGGAACAATGACACTGCCTTTGTAACATTTTGACATTTATCATTTTCTGTCATATCCCCAAAATAAAATCCCTGGTGCTTGAGAAGCTGACATAACAACATCCAGTCATCATTGCAGGATCCACCAACTACCTTACTGTCTCCAGGGCGACGCTGTGTGTGCCACATCACCATACAGAAACACCCAGGGGATGGGCAAAGGTGCAATACAGGGTTTTGTTTTCTTTAAAATGTTGTTAATTTAGATAGTAATCCCAAACTCTGAGATATAAGGCTTATGTTGATAAACATACATTCATAAAACAATGCAAATTTATTCTAAGTTAGCTATCCTTTTTTTTTTAATATCTCTGGAGGAAGAAATAAAACCAGCAAATATGACAGGCAGACAGATTAAAAAAAAAAAATTGCTGAAAGTAGAGTTGCATACAGTGCACAGTTCTGTGAGACAGTGGGAATCATTGTCTAGGGACAATTTTGTAGAAGCTGGGAGGAAATAAGGAGAAGAGAATGCCAGAAGTTATAAAAAGGATGCCCACTTAAATTAAGAGTCTATGATTACTCTTTCAAAGCCATAGCGTTAAGGTTTTCAAAGAATTGTCATCAATTAATATGTTCTGACACTATTCTAACCATTCAAAAATATCACCTCATTTAAACCTTAAAATAAGCATATGAAATAATTATTTTTACTCCTATTGTACAAAAGAACTTAATATTTAAAAAGCTATTTAATGTTCATTTATGAGGGGAAATGTTGCGCCTTTATGGCTTTATTTTTCTAAAGTAGATTGGATATTTGAACAGAGGGATGACGATTGTTCAATTTTTACTTAATCTCTCTGGAATTAAACACCTCTAAAGTAAAACTCTCCACATTATCTTTGATTTTACCCTCTCCCTTCATATGGTTTATTACAGTCTTCTAGGTTTTAAGGTGCTTGCGTTTAATTCAACTTCAGAAAATTTGTCAGCCTAGTGAATTAAAATAATAATGATAAATAAAATTTTCAAACATAGAATAATTCATAATACACTCTAGTGTTTCTCAAATTCTGTTGTAACTTCCTATTGTCATGAAATAAAAGATAAACCAAATTAAGCTACTAAAATAATTCTCACATAAAATTTATCTGTTTCAACATCTAAACAACATGCTCTGATTAAAAGCTCAAGTTATGGTGAAACAGAGTTTACTATGTTGAGTAACATCAAATATAATTAATTTTACCTTCTTAAAAAGTAAAATAATGGTAGTCTGTGAAGCACCTAAAACTAATATTCAAAACATTTGGTTGAAAATGGTAAAAATAAAGTTCAGTGAACTTGAGATTTTGTTTATGTAGTCTAATCATAGAATCAAAAGAGAAATATCCTAAAACTCATTTTCAAACACTCAGTAGGGGGACCAGCAGATGGCGTAACAGTTGTGTAGCTAGACTCCCACATAGCTGACCGTGGTTCAAGTCCTGGATCTGGTAACTTAAAACCCAAGCCAAGAATATGTGTATGTGTACCCAAAATCCTGAGAGAAAAACGGAAGAGAATGGAATTCAGCCTGGCCATCTTCCCTGGGAGACGATTTCTCACTTTCTGTCTGTCTGTCTCTCTCTGTCTCTTTGATGAGCACACATGCCCTATAGCAAAAATCTCTCAAAAAATTAATAAAATACTAAGTAGGCAGGCTGGTAGGTGGCATGGATTTTAAGAGGAGTGGCTCCCATATGACCTACTCTGTGGTTTCAGTCCAAGACCTAGATGCTTGAAAATCATGCCAGGCACATGTGCATGAATGTCCAAAATTCCAGGAGGAGAGTGGATGAGAAGGTACTGTGGTTTGACCATGACCCCTGGGGGGTGATTTCTTACTTTCTCTCACTCTCTCTCTGTTTCTGTCTCTGTTTCTCTCCAAAGAACACATGCACTATATATAAATACATAAAACAGACCAAAAAAAATCAGACAAAACTGTTTTTGTCTTATCATAATTATTATGTAAAGAAAACATTTGCAGAAACATTGAGTAATTCCAAATTAGAAGAGTTCTCTTTTTTTCAATTAACATTGCATACCATTATTTTATGTATTGCTCACTTATTTTTTTCTGGCTAATTTAGTTCATGCAAAACTGTATTACTTTTACATATTTATGCATATTCTTTGAGAAATTAAGTATTTTAAAAAGTGAAAGTGGAAAAGAAGTGCTGGTCATAACCAAGATGTCCTTACCATTTCCTTCAGCTTGAATAAACCTGAGACAGGATTCTTCTGCCTCAAGGCTACTGACCTCCATTTTTCTTAGAGCATTTACTTTAGGAAATTTATACATTAATTTCCCATTTTTAAAAGAATTATTTAATTTAATATCATTATTATTATTTCCTCTAAATTAGCTATAGGGCACATGTGTTACAGAGAGAGAGAATGATAGTAAACTGCCAGCTTTAGGACTTGAACCACATTCAGACATGTGTGAGACCAGCACCTTAACCACCAGGCCACCTGCTGACCCACCTCTCATTTTAAGATGTGAATATTTGTGAAAGCCTTTTGCCAATTTTACACCCAGGAATATTTTTCTCAAGAACCTAGGAACTATCTATTTAGAATGTAATCATTGAGAAACATGGTGCCCTGGTCTCCCACTGGCTGTGGGGATAGGAATCTAACTTATGCAGGTGCCTCAGTCGAAGTCTACTTCCCTCCATAAAGTGAAGAAAAATTTACATTTCTTCTAATTAAAGCGAACACAGATGGCCTACCATTCCTACCCTATCCAGGTCTTTAAACCGTATAGGCCATTGCAAATTGAGATCAATCACTCTCCTTTATTGCAATAGTTTTAAATAAAGGTTTTCTTACCTGCTTAGCTTTGTCCGGTGCAATTTTTGCTTTGACAGTTATCAGTAGCAGCTCCAAGGTGATTGACAGAATGTTCCTAACCAATCATGATGCTTCATTAAGCCAAGTGTAAAGATAATTGAACAGACATCCATCCAGTTCTGTAATATAAACTGTGGACAAAAAATACACAATAATGCAGTGGAGAATACCTGGGAGTCAGGAGTTGGGAGTTAAGTGATACAGAATCGTTGCTGCTGATACCAACAAGTTGACACAGGGTATAAGAGAGGGTTTCAGTTTGTATCTGAGATTATTCTCTCCATGTGTGTGCTATGCACATTCCCCAAAAGTTAAGAAAGAAAATGAAAATATATCATTATTTCACTTGGTAGATAGTTTATTGATAACAGAAACAATGTCTAGGCATTTACAGATGTACCAGAAATATAATTAATTTAGCTACCGATTATATTAGATGGATATATATGGCAGGGGCCTTCTTAACAGCTTTTCATTAGCCTTTGGTTACAAATTTCAGTCTTCATTCTTGCCCATCTGTTCTTCAAAGTCTCTTTGTACTCCAAGACTTAACATTTGTTAAAGTTAGATGAATAGTATGCACATCTAATAAACAAACTAAAAGCTTATAATAAATCTATTTTTTCTTTAAGTATTTTGGTGTGAAAATATTATATATTAACAAGATAAACAGTGTGATGTGTTAATTTTCTATTCCTCTGTAACATACTACCACAAGACAGCAATTAAAACAACTTCTTTTCTGGAGGTTTTGAGTCAAAAATTTGTGTGGGCTTAACTGGCTAATCTGTTCCAAGTCTTATAAAGTAGTCATTTTTTTCCTTGGCTGGGCAAGACACTAATCTGGAGACTCTAGAAAAGTATCCACTTTCAAATGTATGTAGATTGTTGGCGGGATGTATTTGTTTGCAGTTGTAGGACTGAGGTCCCTATTTCCCTGTGGACTACTGGCAGTGGTCCACCAGCTGGCCCTGAAGACCACCCATCTTCCTTCTCACGTGGCTCTTCCATCTTCTAAAAATAAATTTTTGTACAGTTTTATTTATTTCTTCCATGAGAGAGAGAGAGATGGAAAGAAAAAGAAAATGACTATTTCCCACCCCCCACCTCCACAAATAGGGACTTTATGCTATCATCCACCCCCAGTCTCACCCCCTCACCCCGAAGATCATGGGCATACCTGCATACCTGGCATGTTCAGAGAGGTCCTCAGATTCGAACCTAGAACTTTTCTCATCTGAGTCCAGTTGTGTTACCACTGTGCCACCTCCTGGCTTACAGTTCTGACTTCTAGTATCAGTCAGAGAAAGCTCTCTGCTTTTGAGGGTTCTTTGATCATATTTGGTTCAGCTAGATAACTAAGGATAATCACCTATCTTAAAGTCAACTGAGCCATAGAACCTAACAATCACAGGTGTGATAGTTCATCATAGTTACAGGTTTCAGGGGTAATGAATGCACACCATAGAAGAGCCGTTTGAGAAATTCTCTCTACTACACACAATTAAAATGCATTTTATTTATAATGAAAAACTATTTAGTTTCAATTAAAATGTATTTTGCAAAAGCTCTGTTTCAGAAACTGATGCAAAAATGATGATTAATGTAATATCTTATAATTACTAACAGATAACTACAGGCTTGCTCCACTGCATCATACTTCAAATGAATTCTTTTATCAAATTCTCACCAAAAAGTGCTGTAGTGAACAGCATTATTCTCTAGCTTACAGATAAAGAAGCAAGGTAAAGAGTATTTAAGAACTTGCCTAAAGTCACAGAGTTAGGGGTGATTTCTCACTTTCTGTCTCTCTGTCGCGCCGGTGAGTTCATGTGCCCTATAGCAAAAATCTCTCTAAAAAAAGTCGAGGCTATACTTCATTACAATACACACATTCTCTTTTTAAACTGAGTAAAGTTCTGATTGAAAGAAGTTTCTTTTCATGTTTCAAAAACTAAATCGTGACTTCCCAAATAATTTCATGTGTAATAGTGAGGCCAACATTCATATGTTTTCTATGAGTGATGTCTTACAAATTATATGAATTATACATGACTGAAGTTACCTTTTTTGTTTATGGACTCATCCTTAGTTTCAATCATTTTCACCATGTGACATGATAAGTCTTCTATCTAGTAGTGACCAGCAATCTAACCAACTAAAATATGGCAAAGCTTTAAAAATTAGAGAAAAATAAGTGTCTATCTTCTATGGCATTTTTTGCTATGAGAGCTAATAAATTATTAACTATTTTTCTATCTTAGTTTTCTCATTAGTAAATTAAGGTAATACTCCAGTTAAAAAAAAAGACATAAGTGAAAAAATAACCAATAAAAAAATGAAAACTACCTTATAGTCATCAAGTATTCTAAAGTCAATAGTGAGAGTGATAATAATGTTAATCTACCAATTTGAGAATTGTATTACTCATTGCTTTATCTGCTCATCTTTTAGATCGTAATTTCTTAGATATTGAAGGATTTGACATCTCGTGCAGTGTTTAATAACTTGATTTGAGTAATTTTTATATTTTTATACTATTGTTTTTTTAATTCTAAGTTCCCTTGAATTTTAAAAACTGCTCATGAAATATAAAGTGTGCTTTTATTCAAGGAACTTTCTTTAAAATATGGATTGCAATCTACAGCAAATGCTGTAGACAATTCATTACTTAGTATTACATGTTGATCAATACTGCAGATATTTCTTAGAGCCAGCAGGTGGCATAGTGGTTAAGACACTGGACTCCCATGTGATCAACTGCAGTTTGAGTCCTGCACCCATTGGCGTGAAACTCATGCCAGGCACATGTGTGTGTGTGCCCAAAATCCTGAGAGGGGAGTGGAGGAGAAGGGATTGCAGCAGGGACATGCCCCCTTGGGGTTTGATTTGGGGATGGCCATCCCCACTGGAAGGTGATTTCTCAGTTTCTGTCTCTCTGTCTTTCCAGCAAGTGCATGCACCCAAAAAACTCTTTCAAAAAAAAAAAAAAGAGAGAAAAATAGGGACCAGCAGATGTCATAATGGTTAGTTACATTACTAGACTCCCACATGGCTGACTGCAGTTGGAGCGCCAGACCCATATGCTTGAAACTCATGCTGGGCATGTGTGTTTGTGTGCTCAGAGTTCTGAGAGGAGAATGGATGAGAAGGGATTGTGACATAGCCATTCCTTCTTGGGGTTGATTTTTTGCTTTCTATTTCTCCAGTGAACACACATGCCCTATACCAAAAATTTCTCTGTAAAAATAAAGAAAAAGAAAGAAAGAAAGATTAAAAAAATATATAAAATTTCCAGAGAATAGAAGAAATAGGATAGTAGGCTTAGATGCTGTTTGTTGTAAGAAATAAACAAATGAATAAAGATAAGCATATATGAAAGATTCTATTTTAATCTTCACCCTAAATCCTCAATCTTATTCAACTTGCTTCTGTTTGAACCCTACGTCGACAGAGAACTCAATAATTTGTTTACCCACATTTATTAGTGGTTGTTTTTATTGAACTAAAAGTGTCCTCTTCCTAATGCCCTAATCAATTTATGTGAGATTTTTCTTTCTTTTATAAAAGTCTACTTTTCCTTTTACTTAAGTAAAAAGATTCAATGAGATTTAAAACCACTTTTAATGTCCTCATTTGAATCATTTGTTTTATTTCATTTATTTTATCTCATCTTACAAAGAAAATCTATATTACTTTCTTCTGACTTATCTCAGGTTATAAATATATTTTCAAAAATATAATGCTAAGGGAACCAGCAGTTAGCGTAATGGCTATGTCGCTGGACTCCCATGTAGTCGACCGCGGTTCAAGTCCCGGACCCGGTGGCTTAAAACTCACGTCGGGCGCGTGTGCGTGCATGCCCAAGATCCCGAGAGGAGAATGGAGGAGAAGGGATTGCGGCGTGACCATCCCCCCTGGGGGGTGATTTCTCGCTTTCTGTCTCTATGTCTCTCTCTGTCTGTCTGGCAAGCGCACGCACCCTACAGTGAAAAATCTCTCCAAAAAAAAAATATATATATAATGCTAATAGAGGAAATACTAGATATTACTTAGGGTGCCCTATTTTCCTAGAATCTAGATAAAATATCTAGAAATCACATATTACATTCTTGGCTGGATCTTTCAAGCTCAGAGCTCTTTATTATGCCAAAATTTGACCCCACAAATGATATACCATTGAAATAATTGTAATTATTTGATTGAAAATGAGAATTTTCTCAATTTGAACTTTTCTTGTCATAGAATTAAAATGGGTGCACAAACATGTATCTTATTAGATATTTCTGGTTTCTTGTAATTATTATTGACAAATGTATAATCATTATTTTGTAATGAGTATACGTAAAATTTACCCTCATGGAGTGCCAGGTGGTGGCACAGCAGTAAGGTAATTGAACCCACATGGGAAATGTCCTGGGTTCATGTCCCAGCACTCACCAAACATGAATGAGCATGTGTAATTGCCCGTAATCCTGGATATCTGAGACTGGGAGTGGATTTCAGCATGAAGACCCTGTTGGGGGTATTTGTCTCTCTATTCCTCTTTCTCTCTCTCCCTCAAAGAAGAAATAAATAAACACAAAAAATGTACTATCTGAGCAATTTTAAAGCTTCCCATGCAGTGTTATTGACTATTGCTGCCATGTTAATCTTTTGAACTTATTTCTCCTGTCTATCTGAAATTTTGTATCTTGATCAACATCTCTTCAGTCTCATCCCCACCTCACCTCATACCCTGATAGCCACCGTTCTATTCTCTGCTTTTGAGTTTGACTATTTTAGATTCTCCACGAGTGGATTTCAAAAAGTTTGTAAAAAAAAAAAAATGGAATTATGTACTTGTTTAATTTAATGAAAAAATTGTTTTGAATCTGTGCATATTTTTTCATAATACACATTTTCCATAAATTTTTGAAGACACCACTTATAAGTGAGATCATGTGGTATTTCTTTTGCTGTGTCCAGCAGACTCACTTATGTTGCTGACAGAACTTTCTTAGTTTTAAAAGCTTAATAGTATTTCATTGTGTACATATCCCACAGATTATTGATCCATTTACACTTAGGTTAACTCCATATCTGGGCTATTGTGAATAATTTCACAACAAACACTGTGTGTGCAGATATCTATTTGATGTACTGATTTCATTTACTTTGGGTATATAGCCACTAATGGGAATGCTAAACCATTGACAATTCTATTTTTTTGTTTGTTTGTTTTTTTTTTCTTAAGGAACTTTCATACCTTTTTCCATAATGGCTGTACTAATTTATATTCCCACCAACAGCATGTGTAAGGATTTTCTTTTCTCCACATCTTTTCAACATTTATCTTTGTCTTTTTGGCAATAGCCAATCTAACAGGTATGAGGTGATATTTCATTGTGGTTTTAATTTGTATTTTTCTGATGATTAGTGATGTTGAGCATTTTACATATTCCTATGGCCAGAACCATTTGTACATCTTTCTTTATTGTGAGAAAAGTCTATTCAGACCTTTTACCCATTGTAATTTATCTGTATTCTTCCTGTTGAGTTCTTTCTATAATATTTTGTATATTAACCCCTTATCAGGTATATGCTTTGCATATATTTTCTTCCGTATTTTAGGATGTCTGCTCACTTTTTTTTTTCCTGTGCATAAGCTCTTTAGTTTGATGTAAGTTCATTTGCTTGTTTTTGCTTTTGTTTCTTGTGCTTTTGAAGTCATCCCCCAAAAATTAGTACTCAGGCCAGTGACATAAAGATTTTTGCCTCATGTTTTCTCTCAGAAATTTTATACATTTGGATCTTATATTTAAGCTTTTAATCTATTTGAGTTGTTTTTTGAGTATGAGGTAAGAAAGAGTCTAATTATGTTTTTCTTCATCTGGATATCCAGTTTTCCCAACATATTTATTGAAGAGACGGTCCTTTCTTCATTATGTGTTCTTGGCATCTTTCTCAAAATTCAATTAACCATAGAGGCTTAGATTCATTTCTGGGCTCTCTTTTCTGGTCCATTGATCTATGTGTCTACTTTTAGGACAGTACTTTGCCATTTCAGATGATATTTTTTGAAACTAGATTTGTTTCTTATGGAATTCTCAAAATATATCATCAAATTGTCCTTAGAAACATGCAAAAGATAGTTTCCAGCTTTATTTATTTTTGCCATTTTGAATAAAAATTTGCCATTTTGAATAAAATCTATACAAAATAGTGTAAGTCAATATGTTATCCTGTTTTTTTAAGTACATTTTCATGAGTTATGCAATTTAGCCCAATATAACTTTTTAAAATGATCGCGAATGTAATTATACCGCCTTTTTCTCATTCAGACTTTAACTTTACCTTTATGATATACTTCATGGTTTCACTTAAACATGCATATCTGCAGTATGAATAAATAATAATCACAAAAGATAGACTTTAGATTCTAATAGAAAAATCTCAAAATATATAATAAATCCATAACAAAATGTCTTATTTAGTTATAGTCACATCATACATACAGTACTTGGCTCTTGTATTTTAAAACATAAATTATTTTCTCAGGGAACCAGCAGTTAGCGTAATGGCTATGTCGCTGGACTCCCACGTAGTCGACCGCGGTTCGCGTCTCGGACCCGGTGGCTTAAATCTCACGCCGGGCACGTGTGCGTGCGTGCCCAAGATCCCGAGAGGAGAATGGAGGAGAAGGGATTGCGGCGTGACCATCCCCCCTGGGGGGTGCCCTATAGCAAAACCCCCTCAAAAAAAAAAAAAAAAAAACAGTAAAAAAAACATAAATAATTTTCTGAAGCATAAATATAAATATAGGTAACTGCCAAACATGAAACATTCTTTCATTAGATGCTGGTAAATTTCTTTGCCATTGAAGAATTCTGACAGTCTAAAAATCAGAGTGATGAATTTTGCCATACATTTGTATTATGTTTTTCTACCTCTGAATTTATCTTCTGAAAATTTTTAGTTATATTTCTTGGCCAAGTTTTCTTGCTCTTAACTCTTGCAGCTATGTGACTTTGTCATATGCTTGAAGATTATTCACTGCTTCGTAGAACCAATCTCAAGGGAGCCATCTGTAAATAGCAGGTTTGCTGAAGTTCTAAAGAAATATTTGATATGTTGCCATTTGACTGTATTTAAGTCATTAAATTTTCAGAAGACAGATCTGCAAGTAAGTTTTAAACCTATGAAACAACTATCCAAGGCATATAGGTCTTTTAAAAAAAAATAGCTTACATTTGAGAAAAAAAAGTGTTAATTTTGTAACAGTAGATTCCATGTTCCAGTTTGGGCAAAAAATTTAAACAACTGAGTTACCGTATCTAAAAACATTGCATTTTAGAAGAACAAAGTGTAACTTGGTGTATTGCTCAACATCACTGTTTTGTTAGAATAAAAATATATAAATCAAAAAAGTTCTTAAAGTTTTAAAATGCACAATTTAACATCTCAAATGACCTTTTTATTTAAAAAAAGAAAAAACATAAAATCTGCCCGTTTTTTAAAGAGGCAGATAACAGAAATTGAAGTATTTTGATCTTTTTCTTACTAATTGGAGTGTTCAACAATGTAAGAAGTTAAACATTAGACAAAAATATTTTAATCAGTAACCAGACTATATAATAGTGTTGCTGTTAACAGTGATAATTACAGCAGTGGTAATCATCACCATTTGTCAAGTGATCACTCAATGTCAGAATGTTTGTAAAAAATGCTCTTATAGGGAACCAGCAGTTAGCGTAATGGCTATGTCGCTGGACTCCCACGTAGTCGACCGTGGTTCGTGTCCCGGACACTGTAGCTTAAAACTCACGCCGGTTGCATGTGCGTGTGTGCCCAAGATCCCGAGAGGAGAATGGAGGAGAAGGGATTGCGGCATGGCCATCCTCCCTAGGGAGGTGATTTCTCGCTTTCTGTCTCTCTGTCTCTCTCTGTCTGGCGAGTGCATGTGCCCTATAGCAAAAACCTCTCCAAAAAAAAAAAGAAAAATGCAGTTATATGGAATTAAGATAACATGTTCTCACAAGAAAATATGTGACCTGGGAACTAGTAGTTGGCATAATGGCTATTTCGCTGGATTCCCACGTAGTCGACCGTGGTTCGCGTCCCGGACCTGGTGGCTTAGAACTCAGACCGGGCACGTGTGCATGCGTGCCCAAGATCCCAAGAGGAAAACGGAGGAGAAGGGATTGCAGCGTGATCATTCCCCCTGAGGGGTGATTTCTCGCTTTCTGTCTCTATGTCTCTCTGTCTGTCTGGCTAGCGCACGCGCCCTATAGCGAAAAAAACCTCTCCAAAAAAAAAAAAAAAAATATGTGCCCATAAATTTAAAAATTAAATGACATATAGCAAATATATAATGCTTGAAGATTGAAAGCAATTAGAATCTGAAACAAAAAAGAGAAAGAAATAATTTAATAGAGACGTAAGTAGAAAGTAGCTAGTAAAAACAAAGATTGTTAAAACCAGATATACAAAATGGCTAGAACTTTCAAAATAATCAAATCTATTTTTTTTTAAAGTTTAGTCAGGAAAATAATTAGAAACTAAAATTAACAGCACAAGAAACTGTAACCAGGAAAAGAAGATACATAAAAATATGGGCCTACATTATGTAACTCTATAAAAGTAAATTATAAAGTCCCAATGAATAATGAATTAAAAAAATTATCAAAATAATTTTAATTTCTATAACAAAGCACAGAAATCAGTTTGTTCCCCCAGCGTAGCAGAATTTCATTTATGTATTTTTTGAGAGATTTTTGCTATAGAGTGCATGCATTTGCCAGAAGACAAAGACAGAGAGACAGAAAGCAAGAAATAATCCCCCGAGGGGCGTGGCCATGTCAAAATCCCTTCTCCCCCAGTCACCTCTCTGGATTTGGGGCATGCATGTACACTTGCTGGGCTTGAGTTTAAGTCATTGGTCCGGGACTCAAACCTTGGTTGACGATGTGCGAGTGTAGTGATACAACCATTACGCCATCTGCTGGTCCTACATCAGACTTTCATAAAGGAATTCAGCAAAGCCATCAAAGAATGGTCAATTTTGATGCTACTCATTGTCCCAGAGAATATAAAAGACTAAAAATATCATAAATAATTTTAAGGAAGCAACTGAAACATCAGCAAGAAAAAACATTAAAGATTAGATAAAAAACAAGATTTTAATTTATAGGTATCAATGCAGTAATTTGAAAGATGCAGCACAAAGAAACAAGGTAGAAGCCCATTGAAGAATTATGTATACTGCACAACTCTTTAATAATAGTAAAATAGTAAAAATATTTAATCTAATATAAACAGATCACCTACAAGACATATGAGAAAATACCTTCAGTCAAAATAAAAGAAATGTGAATCAAAATAACTTTGGTACAGTTTTTGTTAACCCTAAGATTGCCATCTTCAAAGTTTTTCAACTACCTAGGCTGTCAAGAGACAGAATCTCTCTCTCTCTCTCTGATATTGTTAATTGAAGTGTAAAGTGATGCAACTAGTAGAAGGAATAATTTGGCAATATATACCAAAATTATAGATGTGTCTGTTCTTAATCTACCAATCCCAACTTCTGGAAAAACAGTCTAGAGGGTACACCTACACTGTCATAAGAAATCTGATATTATACAGTTTTATTCAGTGAAGTACAATTTCTAATAGAAATAATTGTGGAAAACATGTATCTATAAGGTAAAAGTTAAATTAGCCACACAATGGCAGTGCCACTGTGTTCAAGAAAGATTTCTATATTGAAGAAATTTTCACAAATTAATATTAAGCAGTCAATGAGAAGAATAGTCGATACAGTATAAACTCATTCTAGTAAGAATTTAAAGACAAGGACATATGGTATGACACTCTTAAGTGTTCTTAGTCAATTGTCTTAAATATCACATTCTTAGAATGAAATATATCTCACTCAAGTAAAGAAAAAAAGTAGGAGAAAAACACATAATTACTAGAATAAGAATATTAATCAAAAACATGAGAGCTGCAATCTCTAAAAACAGAGAACTTGAAGATGGAATAAATGCAATTAACCTTGTGGCAAGCAATTTATCACTGATAAAAAAAATAAATAAAAATAAAGGCCAGCAAGCAAGAAAATTCTGGTCATTAGATACCAATCTTGTTCAAATATAAACTTACCTGTAGTGCTCCAATGCTACGTTTCAGCTGATAAACAAAAGTCACTTATCAATTTAACATTAAGAGTCTCCAAATAAGGATCTATTGCATCTCTTCCTGACTTTTCTTGGATCTGGCCCTCTTGCTTATCCTTACTTCTATTTCCATTTCCGCTAGTTCCACTTCCTCCATAGGTGACATGCTCAATTAATCTCCAACATATACAGATTTTTCATTAGTTCTAGAACAGAAAACCTTCTAAATACCATTCTGTGTTACTTCCTCACCTACTAAACATTTTACAAAAGTATCTGGGCTACTGTATCCAGTGCCAGAATTTTCATTCACTTCTCAACTGCGATTTCTTACCTTGAAAATATTAATGTCAAAATCATCAATAACCTCATGCTCAAAACAGAATTGTTTTTGTTCTCATTTCATATAATGTCAGCATAAAATTTGAGACTATAAACAAATCCGTAAGTTGTTTTTAAACTCTTTCTTTTCTTCATATACCTTTTCATATTCCCTCTTGTATATAAGCTTCTTTCTTTCTAGTTACAAATCATTTTCTTCAGGAACTGATGTTCTCCATCTGGAGGTATCGCATGTACAGCAATAAAGCAATGTTCATGTTTCTTATTCCCTCCCCCTTTTCAATTTTTTGCTTGTTGCTATCAACTTCAATAACATTTAATTAATATTTTACTATTCCTCCTCTTCTCAACATCCAATCAATCACTAAGTCATATCAGTTAAGTATCAGGAATGTCTCTAAAATAAATTCATTAGCATCTATTACATTTATGCTGTTTAGTTTAGATCTTTAAAAATTTTCTCCTGAATGATTTCAATAAACTTCTGTCTTGTCTTTGTTTTCAAACAACTTACACACACTCTAGCGATAGTCGTTTTCCAAAGACACAAAATAGACCATGTCATTTTCAAATTAAAAAAATACTTTCTGTGACCAGCAGTTGGTTTAATGACTGTGTTGCTGGACTCCCATGTTGTCAACCGTGGTTCAAGTCCTGGACCAGGTGGCTAAAATTCCACCAGGCACGTGTGCGTGCCCAAGATCCTGAGAGGAGAATGGATAAGAGGGGACAAGAGGGGATTGCAATGTGGCCATCCCCCCCGGGGGGTGATTTCTTGCTTTCTGTCTCTCTTTCTGGTGAGCACTCAAGTCCTATAGCAAAGAAAACTCTCAAAACAAAACAAAACAAAAAAAACAAAAAAACTTTTCACTTCCATTTTCTGCAGGCCACATTCTAAAATCTTCAAAATAAAGCTATTTCATATTCTTCCTTCTCCCTTACATTGTTTATTATCACTTACTACTATTGATTTACTCCTATTCCAAAGAACACCTCAAAACTTTCACGTATATGTGGTCTCTCATTGTGCTCAACTTTCACACTTAAGAACATTTCTTCCCTGAATCTTCTTTTAGTTTCTTTAGAAAATCCTGACATTCTTCACAAACCAACTCAAATAAATGACAATAAAATACTTCTCTAAAATTCTCCAGATTTAAATTATCTGTACATATCCTTTCAAATTGCTGCATCCAAATCTGTTCATCAGCAATTATCATGTTAAATTATATAAAAAGTTGATGGCAAATGCATATTATGAAAAAAACTACACATGGATTTCAAAATTTGTGCATGAAAATAAACTTGTTTTAATTCCTTTTCCCACACACTGTGTAAAGTCCACTAATATAATCATGAGCTAATTTTTGTTATATGTGAATGTTTGTGTGTGAATGTATACATATTATGCATGGCATATACATCTAAATATAATTATCTTTTATATTATATATATATATACATATACACATACTCCAGTTATACGCACACATGTATACATTCACACACATACATAGCTCATATTGACATATTAATCAAAATTCTAGGACATCCCTTACACAGTTTTTCAGTTGATTTAGGGCCAATGCATGATCTGGAAAACCTCTATTGGAATATTTTCTCAAAACTAAATAAGTAACATTCTAGTTTAATCCCTAGTTGATTCTGCCAAGACTAATCTTTCAAAGACATATGGACATAATGATCTTGACACTGGACAAAAGTAACTGAGGATAAGTTTAATATTTTCATTTCTAATTTTTGTCATAAGGCATGTGCGCTTGCCAAAGAGAGACAGAGAGAGAAAGAGAGAGGAGAACTGTGAAAAATCATTTCCAGTATTTTGGAGTACTCATACACATGCACCCAAGCACGCACAGCCAAGCACACGCACTCATGCACATGCACTTGGCGTGCTTCTCAAGCCTCCGAGTCTGAGATTTGAACTGCACAGCTGACCATGTGAGATCCACTGCCTTAACTTCCACACCATCTGCTGATCTAAGATTAAGCATTTTAAGAGAACAACTTGGGAGGCCAGCAGATTGCCTAGTAGTTAAAGCATTGGACTCTCAAGTGGTCAACCATGGACCTGGTGTTTTGAAACACGTAGGTGCATGTATCTGAATGCCCAAAATTCCAAGAGAAGAATAGAGGAGAAGGGATTTTGGCATGGTCATCCCCACTGGGAGTTTTTTCTTGCTTTCTTTCTCTCTGTCTCTCCAGCAAGCACAAGCCCCCCCTAATGGTAAAAATCTCTCTAAAAACAAAGAGAGAGAGAGACGACAACTTTAAATGAATTCTATACCCAGTTCATACATCCTTCATATGTAATGATACATTTTTAAAGATGATTACTATTTTCACAGATATTTGATGTATAGCGAAGAAAGGTAATCATCATAGATTATTTATTAAAAATGTATCAAAGTAGCAAATTTTCAACATTAGAAGCTGGGTCATTATTCATTTATTAGGCACATCCTAAATTGTAGGCCTCGTGTATGGGATTTAAAATACTTAGTTGAGATTAAAATTAATTCCTGATTTCAAGGAAAGAATTTACTCTAAATATTATCTATTTGAAAAAAAGTAATATTATATCTAAATGTCACATTTGGTCTAATGGTCAGTCTATTGCCTTGAATGTCTCATGTTATTTGAAAACACAATTATAGAATGGATGATTTAAATGAGAACTTAAAAATACCTAGATGAGGAAACATTGATTATTGAAATTTTATTTATCTGAATATATGTTGAGTTCACCTAATTTATACTAACTGGCGATATCAATCAATGTATTGAGGCAATACTACAATTTTGGAAAATCTGGACTTCAAAAAAATCAAATAACATGTTATCTTATGTCATGGATTGCTATGAACTACATATAAAATGAAGTGTATCCATCAATTATTTGATGAATATTTATACTCAAAAAGTTCTGAAAATATATCAATATCAACTTGGAACTATTGGTGGTAACCCATGCATGTGTCATAGAAATATTTTGACAGTTGTGGAATATTATTATTCAACAAATCTTGGCTCTTTCTATGATGCCTCCATGATGGGAATATCACTTCTCTTCATGTTGTCAAGATTAGTCACATGACATGGTTTGACCCGATAGTAGGTAAAATCTGCAGCCTAGATTGGGGACTCAGCCTATAGATTTGGTGAATGAAAGGCTAGCAGCTAAAAACAACAAAACCACGAGCAATAAAACATGCCTTTTGTGCAGTTGGGGTAACCTTTCATGTTTCTGCCCCAGCTACAAGAAGAACATGTACAGGTTATTTCACCTATCCAGTGTAGCCTATGTCCTTGGTTTCTTCCTCTGGGATAAGTGGAACATGCCCAATATTCTATATTGGTTCTGGTCCAAAAAAGATCGGAGACTTCAGGAGCAGATTAGACCCAACATGCAGCTGGAGTCAAGTACTGCTGAGCCCAAGATAAATCAGCAGAATCCAACCTGATCCATGGACATGTAAGAAGAAATACATGAGATTTTGGGGTGTTTTGTTACAGAAAATAAAATGGAATGAAATGAAATAAAACAGAAAATGTCAGAATGGTTAATTTGTTGTAGAAAGAAAATTTAATTATTAAACTTAATTGAATTTAGACATACATAAATATTTAAATATACAAATGTGCATTCTTGGTCATAATATAAAATGTAGTTCTTTCTGTGTTTCATGATTTTTTAAAAATTGAAAATTGCTGACCTGAATTAAATTCCTGGAATATGCCACAGTACTCTTTCATTAACCCTGCGTATTCACCCTTTTTAGCAACTCATGTAAGATATGAAATGAGTGCTCATCAAATTTGTAAATTACTGAAACTTGTGGGAAGAATAATAAATCATTTGGATAACAGATTCAGAATTACAAAAATTCTCTTCTTTGATTCCCAATATAAAGCAAGGTTAAGTCAGTACTGCAATATGATCATTAAAATACCCTAACTGTGCCGTGTATAATGCATCATCATAAATATGTCCCAGAGATGAGGGACAGGATAGTTTAGTGAAATTCTGTTAGAGGGTGGACCATACTTAATACATTACATTCAAATTAGGACACTTGATATTCTATAATGCTTTAAAACTCACAACTTAAAATGAATGAGGTTGGTTGTATGTACAACTAGTGAAGTGCCTTTAAGCCATATAATATAAAGAATGTCATACATAACAAGAGAAGTTTGGTTTATGGAAGGAGAAACTCACTAACAAGTGTGTAAAGACAATTTTTGTGTGGATATTGGATGAGACTTCTTTTGTATGGCAGTAGGGTAGCATGATACAGCTTGCTTAGCACAAAGTTTAATTATGTGGAATGATAAGAGATAAGTGTAATGGAGTGTTAAATCAAAACAGAAACATATTAGTGGGGAGTCAACAACATTTATTTAATTTGATGGAGAAGCCTTCTTTGGGTGATGTGTTTTCAGAAGTTATTTTAATTACAAGTCTAAGAGTAATACTAAGGCGTAGGAAAGGTGGAATAAGGAAAACAGAAGGGAGAAAATGTGGACAAGTGCATTGACTTAATATAAAAGAAAAGTAGATTAATTAGAAGATGAAGAAGCAAATACTTTATTTAATAAGTCAAGGTAAACCTCTCAGAGAAGGTTAGTGACAAGAATGAAAATCTTGAACTGGAAGAAGTGATACGATTCTTTCTAGAAAGGCAGCAAGGACATCTGCAATGAATAATGGCAGTTCTCAGGCAGAGTATAGATTCTGATAAGGTTGCAACAGTTCAGAACATCAATAGCCTTTCAAAAGTTCAGAATATGTGCTTATTTTATTTTTTATATACTCACTGTGAACACATGCACTTCAAATATGAATTTGATATTTAGAAATGTCTGAAGAGTAAGCATTTATGATGTTTGCCATCCTAGGATATTCCCCAGTGACAATGTATAACTACTTAGTAAAGAAACCACAAATTCTGAATGACATTCAATAGATTTTACTATTTACTTATTTACCCATTAATTTATCTTGAACAGTTTTTGTTTGTTTGTTTGTTTTTTTCTATCTCAAAATTTTGAGAAACAGGGACCAGCAGTTAGTGTAATGGCTATGTCACTGGACTTCCATGTAGTTGACTGTGGTTCGTGTCCCGGACCCGGTGGCTTGAAACACACTGGGCACATGTGCATGCATGCCCAAGATCCCAAGAGGAGAATGGAGGAGAAGGGATTGCAGCGTGGCCATCCCCCCTGGGGGGTGGTTTCTCGTTTTCTGTCTCTCTGTTTCTCTCTGTCTGTCTGGTGAGCGCATGCTTCCTATAGCAAAAACCTCTCAAAAAAAAATTATTTTTTGAGAAACATAAAATGAAGCATATACCTTGGAACAGTTCTTCTCAATGTTCATCTACACACCTAAGAGTTACTGAGCAATATGGAATTAGAATGGGCCTTGGAGAACATGCTAATGTACTGTTTTCCAATATCAGGATACTACCTAAACTCCCCATAGTCATTTTTCCTCTTTTTGAATAGTGTCTGTGACTTAGTTAACATTAGTTTCCACTGTTACATAATTATATTGATGCAATTATTTCTTAATTTCATAAAAATCACTTAAAAGCAACTTTTATAAGCTGTTTACAAAACCAAACTTCCAATTCACTAAAATATATTCCTGCATGGGAGTCCTGGTTTTAGTCCTGGATCTAGTGACTTGAAACTCACACCAGGCACATATGCTGGCATGCCCAAAATCCCAAGTGGAGAATGGAGAAGGAATTGTGGTGTGGCCATCCTCCCTGGGGTAGAGGGGAGTGTGTATCTTGCTTTCTGTCTCTCTGTCTCTTTCTGTCTCTCCAGTGAGCGCATTCACCCTATAGCAAAAATCTCTCTCAAAAATAAAGTGAATAAAATAAAAGTAAAATAAAATCTATATACTCTACTAATGACTGAAATTTGCAACTCAGTGTTCTTATTGGCCATTGTGGATATATTTTGCCTCTAAAATGGATTTTTCCATTTTATATTATACTAACTCAAAAAAATGGTAATCAATTTTAAAAATATGTTTGAACTATTGAAAAGTTAATTCCACAATCTGAAAAACGTATTTACCTTAATATCAGAAAAATGTAATCAAAAGATTAAGATTTGTATACACTGTCAGGAGAATGGCAAATTGAATGAATCCATTTGTGAACCTAGAGATAAGAGTCCCTGCTTTTAATATACATGGAGTTGAAATGTTCCCACTAGATTAGTTTAAAGAGGAAGATTGATCTCCATGTATACTGGACCATTTCCAGTTTCTCTCTTTACGTCATCCCCTGGTTCCTCTGAATTTACATTTTCAAGACACTTATGGCCTTTTAGCAATAGGAACAGTAGAGAGAGTACAATATCATTACTCATTCTAAATAACATTGCCATACTTTGATTCAGGTAAGATAATTTTCCTCTTGTTCCTAATAAGGAGATTTCAGGATTAAATTATAGGGCAGAAGTAAGGTTACAGTGATAGTCGTATTAATCAGATGCAAACCCAGAAACCTATCTTAATTGTTGACTGGTAATTTGAAAGCTGGATTTGATATAAGTCTTTTGCTGCTTAAGGGAAAAAAATGTAAAATAAGAATAAAAGAGTAAAACTTTAATAACAGAAATACTAATTTTTACTTAAAACATGAACAATTAAAACTGTATTTGCATTTAAGGAGAGGCCACCCATCACCTGCATATTCCCCTCTTTTGTTCGTAGAAATGATGGGGAAAAGTTGATACCTAGAACACATTTCTTTTGATTAGTCAAATGATTTATCAATGGATACATTACAATGAGATGCTACTTTCTTTGGATTTGTTATCTTTTAATATGCAGAATCTCAATCTTAAAAGTTGGTGGTAGAAAAATTTGATTTTTTATTTTAAAAATGCAAATATCTATTTTTATTTTCATTATCTTCTTTAATTTTTGAAGTGCTGGAGGATACAAAGAAAGGACAGACAATAAGAGAAAATTTAGTGACATAAAACACAAGTGAATAGAAATGGTTTAAGGCTTAAAAAAAGTCATGTACTCAATTTTATGTTTTTTTTTATTACTATAATATGAACTCTCTTCACTTCTCAAATGCCTGATATAAATGGCACTATATAAAATAAAGACCAAAGGATGGAGTAATTTATCTGGATTAACAAGACGTGCAGGGCAGGGAACAGCTATGGGGAATGTGAGAAGACTGAGGATAACTCACAGAAGCTGAAACCTGAAGACTAAAACGATACTGAGAAAATCGACATGAAAATATGGAGAATTCTTAGAAAGAACAAGATTAGAATGTCAGTACTAACACTTGGGTTACATATAGATTTAAAAAACTGCACGTGCAACATTTAGTTAATCCATCAAAACTTCCATTTTCTGAAATTATTAAATCTGAACAATGTAGTTTTATTTATCTTTCTTTTTTTATTTTTTAGAGATATTTTTGCTATTGAGCATGTGTCCTCAACAGAGAGACAGAAAGCAAAAAATCATCCCCTCAGGGGGATGGTCACACCACAATCCCTTCTCCTTCATTTTCCCCTCAGGATTTTAGGCATGCAAGCACATGCGCCTGGCATGAGTTTTAACCCACTGAGACTCTAACCATAGTCGACCATGTAGGAGTCCAGCGATGTAATCATACACCATCAACTGGTCCCAACACTGCAGTTTTCAAAATTTTATTCTCCTTATTAAAATATTAAGTTGGTTTATAGCCTTGATGGTGCAGGTGGTTGTATATGGATTTACAGAGCTGGAAGCCACATGACTGTCTATGGGTTTGAATCCTGAGTTGACCCGAAGACATGCTTCATGCATGCACACCCAAGATTCTGACAAGCTAGAGGGTAGGAGAAATGGGATTGTTTTGTGCTCTATTTTTCTCACTTTGTTCATACATACACTCTCTCATGAATGAAATAAACTTTAAAAAATGGAATAATATTAAGTTCTCTATCATGATGAATTTGCAAGAATCAGGCAATAGCTTAAAAATTATTTCTATTTTAGTCTCTATAGGCAAAAGAAAGTAAATGACATCACTCAGGAAAAATATTTCATTCCATTTAAAGCTTTGAAAGCAATTAGCATTCTGAATTATTCTCAAAATAATAAATAAATAGAAGTTTAAAAATCTACATATGTATCTGTCTATAATATTAATAGTGGCAGAAATTTCCTGGAAATGACTTGTACATGCAAGGAGACTTCAAAAAGTTATGGGGAAAATGAAATTAAAGTACGAATTTATTTCTGTTCAAAAATTTTTTGAAATCTATGTATAGTTTTTTCATAATATATGTTTTTCATGAACTTGTTTAAAACCCCTTATATTTGTGTAGGATTAAGAGAAATGAACAACCTGTTAATTTATGGATTTATTTTAATTATAAAAATGTTTTAGTTTGGGGATACTTTATATCATTTCTTTACTATGAAATATCCATTATAGGTAAATCCATAGAATCTTAAATTAGTTTATTTGCTTATTAATGTAATGCATATGGAGTGTCTTTTGGGGATGGTAAAAGTGTTTTAAAATTAAAGCAAAATATTTAATGAACACAAAAAAATGGAAAACTATCTGTTGGTGATACTGTGCATGGTGATATCTTTGACTGGACTAATATATAATGTATTCATGCCAAGAAGATTCACTTTGTATGCTGTAAAAATGTGCAGTGATTGACTAGTAGTTAGCATAATGGCTAAGTTGCTGGACTCCCATGTAGTGGACTGTGGTTCGAGTCCCAGACCTGGTGGCTTAAACTCATGTGGGGAGTGTGTGTGTGCGTGTCCAAGATCCAGAGAGGAGAATGGAAGAGAAGGGATTGTGGTGTGGCATGGCAATCCCCCCTTGGAGGTGATTTCTCACTTTCTGTCTTTCTGACTCTCTCTGTCTTTCTGGCGAGCTCACGCGCCTTATAGGAAAAAACCTCTAAAAAAAAAAAAAGTACAGTGATTAAATGTGAAAAAAAAAAAAACATACAGGAAGTGACCAGCAGATGGCATAATAGCTATGTCTCTGGGCTCTCACACAGTTGACCACGGTACGTGTACCAGATCTGATGGCTTAAGACTCATGCTGGGCGTTGTTGCATGTGTGCCCCAAATCCCAAGAGGAGAATGGAGGAGAAGGAATTGCAGTGTGCATCTCCCCAGAGGGTGATTTCTCCCTTTCTGTCTCTCTGGTGAGCACAAATGCCCTGTAGAAAAAAAAAAAAAATCTCTCAAAATAAATTAAGGAAGGAAGAAAAAATTATTAAACAATAGTTATAGATCCACAATTCTATGAATCTACTAAGAATCATTAAATATAGTGTTTCAAGGGAGAATTTTATGGTATATGAATTATGTCCTAATTTTTGTACTGTAGAAATTTAAATAAACTTCAAAGACATTGAAAGCAAGGTTAAACGTCACAACCAGTAACATTGTCACTGATTCAACCAGTAAATACTGTTATGAGTACAAATGTCATGTAATGTGTTCACTAATTCTTATATGATTTCATATTTGTATCCTAAACTAAGTACATAAATGTAAAAATGTATTTGTTATTAAAAAAGTTGGGGTGAAAAGCCTGAAAATGGATATTTCTAAAGGTACTGCCACCATTCTTTACAATTTGGCCTTGGTAGTTGTTTAAGCTGTATTTTCTTTAAAGTGTAAAGGTAACCCATGCAAACGTCTAAGAGTTGAGCGAAGACCAGCTTGTACTTCCTAACAAGTTTTTAAACGTGTGGACCTCTGGGGATGTGTATGCGTGTATGGTCATCTAATTGTGCATGTTAGCTATGTACTCTGCAAGGCAGTTGCAATTTATACAGTGTATATTCAAAATGGCATTTGCAAATAGAACTTTAATTATATATTTATTTTAAACTCAGGCATATTGTCTTCAACAAAGTGTAACTTAAGTATTAAAATTGTCCTTCTGTTCTTACTTTCTTAATGAGGAGAATATTTTAATTATGAAACATAAAATATTTTTTATTCAGTTTCTCCATCTGTGCTTCAAGTGGCCTTCTTTGTACAGTATGTAGTGATCTTGGTAGAGAAAAGAATGGAACAGCTAAAATACTTCTGTATCTGTGAACCTACAACAAGGTCTTAAAAGGGTTTTGAAACACAGGTTGGATTAGGTAGAAGACCAGAGGAACAAGATGAAATCTGCATCTTCTTTTTCTTTTCTTGTTTTCCCTTTCTTTTCTTTTCTTTTTTCTTTTCTTGTCTTTTCTTTACTCTTTTCTTTTCTCTTCTTTTCTTTTCCTTTTCCTTCTCTTCTTTTATCTTCTTCTCTTTCCCTTTTGTTCTTTTCTTTCTTCTTCCCTGTAGGTCATGTGTGCTCGTGGAGAGAGACAGAGAAAGGGAGATAGTGAGAAAGCAACCCCTGTGTGTAACAGAGGAATAACCATGCCACAGTTTTTCCCCACTCTTTTCCCAGGATTTTTGGCATGTGCACACGTATCCAGCGTGGTTCTCAAGCTGCAAACTCCAGGACTTGAACTACCTAGTCAGTCATGTGGAATCCAGCCACCCTAACGACTATGCCATGCGGTAGGCCTGTATTGCTTTCTAAATATCACACTTTGGATTCATTTCCTTCAGTAATATATCAGAACAAACAATTATTAAGAGAGGATTTATCATATATTGCCTTTATTATGTTGAGATATGTACCTTCTTTACTTATTTTTGTTTTTCAGGGTTTTGCCATAGAGCATGTACACTCGCTTTAGAGAGACAGAGAAAAGAAAGTGATATAGTATCTTCCAAGGAGGACAACCATGACACACCCTTTCTCCTCTGTTCTCTTGAGATTTTGAGCACACATGCATGCATACCTGGTTGATTTTCTTTTCTTTTCTTTTTTTTTTTTTTGGAGAGGTTTTCACTATAGGGCACGTGTGCTCGCCAGACAGACA
>NW_006204090.1:474297-484225 GCF_000334495.1 Tupaia belangeri chinensis
TGGTCACGCCGCAATCCCTTCTCCTCCATTCTCCTCTCGGGATCTTGGGCACGCACGCACATGCGCCTGGCGTGAGTTTTAAGCCACCGGGTCCAGGACACAAACTGCGGTCGACTACTTGGGAGTCCAGCGACATAGCGATTACGCTAACTGCTGGGCCCATCTGGTTGATTTTCAAATTTCCAGGTCTGAGACATGAATTGTGGTTGACCATGTTGAAATTTAGTGCCTTAACCACCACGCCATCTACTGGCTCTTATATTTAATTTTTTTTCTATAGGTTGTGTGCACTCAGTAGAGATAAAGGAGAGACAGGGGAAAGAGACAAAGCACGCCCTAGATGGGATGGCCATATCACAATCCCTTCTTCTCCATTCTCCTCTCTGGAATTTGGGCTCACATACACTCTCACCCTGTGTGTTTCTCAAGTCACCAGGTCTGGGAGTCCAAATGTTAAATCAGCCACCTGAATCTCCACTCCATCTAGTGACTCAATTATATAATAGTCTTATACATAAATGAATGTTGAACTTTATCCAAAGCTTTTTTCTACATGAGTTGATGTAATGTTTCATATTTACTGATATTTTGTGTTGAAACTTCCTTGCATCCCTGGGATAAATCCTACTTGATTACGTTGCACCATCTTTTTTATGTACTGTTATGTTTGATTTGCTAGTATTTTATTGAGGGTTTTGTATCTATGATCATCAGGGGTACTAGTCTTAGTTTTCTGTTTTTGTTGTGTCCTCATCTAATTTTGGCATCAGGGTAATGGTGGAATCATAAAATTAATTTGAAAGCAGTCCCTGCATCTGAATCTTCAGAATGATTTGAGAAAAATTGGTATCAGCTTTTTTTTTTTGGAGAGGTTTTCACTATAGGGTGCGTGCGCTCACCAGACAGACAGAGAGAGACATAGAGACAGAAAGCGAGAAATCACCCCCCGGGGGGATGGTCACGCCGCAATCCCTTCTCCATTCTCCTCTCAGGATCTTGGGCACGCACGCACACCTTTCTTCTTCCCTGTAGGTCATGTGTGCTCGTGGAGAGAGACAGAGAAAGGGAGATAGTGAGAAAGCAACCCCTGTGTGTAACAGAGGAATAACCATGCCACAGTTTTTCCCCACTCTTTTCCCAGGATTTTTGGCATGTGCACACGTATCCAGCGTGGTTCTCAAGCTGCAAACTCCAGGACTTGAACTACCTAGTCAGTCATGTGGAATCCAGCCACCCTAACGACTATGCCATGCGGTAGGTCTGTATTGCTTTCTAAATATCACACTTTGGCTTCATTTCCGAACTATTCTTTTACTTCAAAAGTAAAGTGCATGAAATAGGCCATTTGCAATGAACCACTAAACATGCTATATTCAGATTACACCCAACATGTGTGTTGGGAGGAAAGCTGGATTTCTAGAAAAAAAAATGAAGTTTTGCATAATTGTACAAAAGTGATTATATTGTAATATGCATAAATATAATACATGCTTTTCTTTAATATAGTTATAAGCCAACAGATGTGTTTTTCTGTTGCATCTCTTTTTTTTTTTTTGAGAGGTTTTTGCTATAGGGCGCGTGCACTCGCCAGATAGACAGAGAGAGACATAGAGACAGAAAACGAGAAATCAACCCCCAGGGGGGATGGTCACGCCGCAATCCCTTCTCCTCCATTCTCCTCTCGGGATCTTGGGCACGCACGCACATGCGCCTGGCGTGAGTTTTAAGCCACCGGGTCCAGGACACAAACTGCGGTCGACTACTTGGGAGTCCAGCGACATAGCGATTACGCTAACTGCTGGGCCCATCTGGTTGATTTTCAAATTTCCAGGTCTGAGACATGAATTGTGGTTGACCATGTTGAAATTTAGTGCCTTAACCACCACGCCATCTACTGGCTCTTATATTTAATTTTTTTTCTATAGGTTGTGTGCACTCAGAAGAGATAAAGGAGAGACAGGGGAAAGAGACAAAGCACGCCCTAGATGGGATGGCCATATCACAATCCCTTCTTCTCCATTCTCCTCTCTGGAATTTGGGCTCACATACACTCTCACCCTGTGTGTTTCTCAAGTCGCCAGGTCTGGGAGTCCAAATGTAAAATCAGCCACCTGAATCTCCACTCCATCTAGTGACTCAATTATATAATAGTCTTATACATAAATGAATGTTGAACTTTATCCAAAGCTTTTTTCTACATGAGTTGATGTAATGTTTCATATTTACTGATATTTTGTGTTGAAACTTCCTTGCATCCCTGGGATAAATCCTACTTGATTACGTTGCACCATCTTTTTTATGTACTGTTATGTTTGATTTGCTAGTATTTTATTGAGGGTTTTGTATCTATGATCATCAGGGGTACTAGTCTTAGTTTTCTGTTTTTGTTGTGTCCTCATCTAATTTTGGCATCAGGGTAATGGTGGAATCATAAAATTAATTTGAAAGCAGTCCCTGCATCTGAATCTTCAGAATGATTTGAGAAAAATTGGTATCAGCTTTTTTTTTTTGGAGAGGTTTTCACTATAGGGTGCGTGCGCTCACCAGACAGACAGAGAGAGACATAGAGACAGAAAGCGAGAAATCACCCCCCGGGGGGATGGTCACGCCGCAATCCCTTCTCCATTCTCCTCTCAGGATCTTGGGCACGCACGCACACGCACCCGGCATGAGTTTTAAGCCACCAGGTCTGGGACGTGAACTGTTTGCGAGTACGTGGGAGTCCAGAGCGACATAGCCATTACGCTAACTGCTGGTTCCCGGTATCAGCTTTTATAAAAAAACATATAAAATTCAGCAGTAAAGTCATACAGTCCTGGGATTTTCTTTTTTTTCTGAGAGATTCTTTATTATTGATTCAGTGCCATTGCTTGTCACTGGTCTGTTCATGCTTTCTGCTTCTGATTAATTCAGTCTTTGTAGATTGTATATGTCTAGGAACACACCCAGCTCTCTAGAACATATACCTGATCTAGGTAACAGTCTAGATTACTTTTGATAATATTCTCTGATGGTTTTTTGTATTTCTAAGGTATCAGCTGTTTCCCTTCCAATTTTATTTAGTTGGATCTTTTCACATTTTCCCTTAGTCTAGATAGTTATTTGTCAACATTTTTTTAAATTTATTTTGAAATTTTTGCCTTAGGGTGTATATACTTGCCAGAGAGTGATAGACAGTGAAAGGGAAAGTGAGAAATCCTCCCCACACACACACACCCAGAGAAGATGGCTACACTGCTATCCCTTCTCCTCCATTTTCCTCCTGGGATCTTGGGCACATACACACATGTGCCCAGCATGATTTTCAAAGCACCGAGTTCAGGACTCGAACTACAATCCACCATGTGGGAGTCCAGTGATGTAACTGCTTCATTATTTGCTGGCCCCAAATTTGTTTACACTTTAAGGAAACCAATTTTTTGTTTTATTGATTTATATAGATTTTTTAGCCTCTGTTTCATTTACTTCTGCTTTGATCTTTATTAGTTCTTTTTTTCTATTATTTTTGAGTTTTGTTTATTAATCTTTTCTAGTTCTTTAACATAGATATATTGTTGGATTTAGATTTTTGTCTTAAAAAGCTAAAAACATAAAAAAGAACTATGTAAGTGTGTACTTATTGCTTTATAAATTTCTCTTAGTAGTGCTTTTGCTATATATTACAAACCCACAGCTAACTCTTACTGTAAAAGGAAAAATTGACAGCTTTTCCTATAAGTACTGAAATAAGTAAAAAATGTCCACTCTCTCTATTCCTATTCAAGATAATACTGAATATCTTAGCTAAATATATAAGGAAAAAGAAATATATTAAGGGCATCCAAACTAGAAAAGGAGAAAGTCAAATTGTCCTTGTTTGCAGAAAAAAAATGATCTACAGAGAAATTAAAAATAATTCACCAAAAAACACATAGAACTGATAAACAAATATTATGATGTTGCAGGATATAAATGAACATGCAAAACTAAATGGTATTTTTGTACACAAATAATGAACTATCTAGAATCAAAAAAATCAAGAAGAAATTACACTTATAATAGCTACAAATAAAAAAGGATAAACTTGGGACCAGCAGTTAGCATAATGGCTATGTCGCTGGACTCCCACGTGGTCGACTGTGGTTCGAGTCCCGGACCCGGTGGCTTAAAACTCACGCCGGGCGCGTGTGTATGCATGCCCAAGATCCCGAGAGGAGAATGGAAGAGAAGGGATTGCGGTATGGCCACCCCCCCTGGGGGGTGATTTCTCGCTTTCTGTCTCTATGTCTCTCTCTGTCTGTCTGGTGAGCGCTCGTGCCCTATAGCAAAAACCTCCCCCCCCGAAAAAAAAAAAAAAGGATAAACTTAACCAAGAATATGAAACCTGTCTACATCAAAAAGTCACTGCCAAAAATTAGGTGAAGAAGAGATACAAAATGGAAAGATATTCATTATTTACAAATTTAGAAAAATCAATATTGTTAAAATGTGAGATTAACATCCTGCCCAAAGTGATCCACAGATTCAATGAAATCTATCAAAAGGCCAATGCCATTTTTCACAGAAATAGATAAAATAATCATGATTTTATATAGAATCACAGAAGATGTCAAAAAAAAGAAGTTTTGTGGGGGGAGGGGAAATAAAGTATCAGTAGTAACTAATTTCAAAATATACTACAAAACTATAGTAACCAAAAGAGCATGATGCTGGCAATAAAACATAAACATAGATGAATGGAATAGAACATAGATCCCAGAAATAAATTCATAAGTATACAGCCAAATGATTTTGACAAATATGCTATACATTGAGTAAAGGACAGTTTCTTCAATAAATCACACTGGGAAAATTGGTTATCCTTATGCCAAAAAATTAAACTTGACACCTATACCTCTTAGCATAAATAAACATTAACTCAAAATAGACTAAAGAATCAAGTATAATACAACTATAAAATTACCATAAGAAAACATAGGGGAAATGCTTCCAGACATTGTTCTACCCATAGACTTTCTAAATAAGACTTTAAAAGCATGAGCTACATAGCAAAAATAGAAAAATGAGATTATGTCAAATTTAAAGCTTCGGTACAACAAAGAAAACAATCAGAAATGCAATTTAAAACCACAATGAAGTAGCAGTATCAGTCTATCCTCAGCCCAGTTAAAATAGCTTTTAGCAAAATAACGATAATAATAATGTTAAAAATTAGCACTGACAAATTTATGAAGAAAGGGCAACTTTGTGTACTGCTGATGGGAATGTAAATAGGTATAGCCATTATGGAAAGTAGTGTGGAAGTTTCTCAGAAAAAACTAAAAGTAGAACTACTGTATGATCCAGTAACCCACTACTGAATATATACTTTAAAAAGGGGGAATTAGCACATCAAAGAGATGGCCAGTCTCCCAACTTTTTGCACCACTATTCATAATAGCTCTAATATAAAATCAACCTAAGTGTTCAAAACTCATGAACAGATAAAAAAAGTGATAGATGTGCATATGTGAATGTTATTCAGCTATAAAGAATGAAATCCTGTCATTAGCAGCATTATGTATGAATCTGGAGGAGATTATGCTAAGTAGAATGACCCAGGCAATGAGAGACAAATATCATATGCTTTCATTCATTAATGGAAGGTAAAAGATTTGATTGCATGGAAGTAGAAAGTTAAACAGTGGATACCATAAAGAGAAGGAGGTGGGAGGAGATAAGGAGAACAGATACTAGACAGCAATTAGGTAAATAGAATGAGCTGTAGAACCTCATAATATAGTACAGCAACTATAGTTGTTGGCATTTAGTGTATAATTTTTTTTTTGAGAGATTTTCACTGTAGGGCGCGTGCGCTCGCCAGACAGACAGAGAGAGACATAGAGACAGAAAGCGAGAACTCACCCCCCAGGGGGGATGGTCACACCGCAATCCCTTCTCCTCCATTCTCCTCTTGGGATCTTGGGCACGCACGCACATGCGCCCGGCGCGAGTTTTAAGCCACCGGGTCCGGGACACGAACCGCGGTCGACTACGTGGGAGTCCAGCGACATAGCCATTACGCTAACTGCTGGTTCCCAAGCATTTAGTGTATAATTTAAAACAGCTAGAAGAGAGAATTTTAAATGTTCACAAACAAAATAATAATAAACATTTGAATGAGAATAGTCGACAGTGGGTTCGAGTCTCGGACCTGGTGACTTAAACTCATGCTGGGTATGTGTACATGTGTGCCCAAGATCCTGAGAGCAGAATGGCAGAGAAGGGCATGGCCATCCCCCCTGGGGGGTGATTTCTTGCTTTCTATCTCTCTGTCTCTCTGTCTTTCTGGTGAGTACATTCACGTTATAGTTAAAACCTCTCCAAACAAACAAACTGCTTCTGGAAAATACTGAGGAAACTCTGGAAAATATTGGAGTAAACAAAGGCTTCTTAAATAAGACCTGCAAAGCACAGTCAATAATCCCAAAAATAGACAGGTGAGATTACATGGCACAAGACACTGTAATTAGTGTGAATTGACAGCCCTCAGAATGGGGAAATACTTTTGTAAACTGCATCAGATAAGGGACTGATAACTAGAATACACAAGGAACTCAAGCAGCTGTTCTGAAAAAAGATGATCAACCCTATCAAAAGATGGAAGAATGAGTTGAAAAAAACATACTCTAAGAATGAAATACAAATAGCCAAAAGACATATGAAAAAATGCTCAACATCCCTCATTGTAAGGAAAGTGCAGATCAAAACAACAATTAGATACCACCTAACCCCAGTCAGAATGACTAAGATTAAAAACAAAAGAAAGAAAGAAATGATAAGTGCTGGCGAGGGTGTGGTGAAAGGAGAACTCTCTTACACTGCTGGTGGGAATGTAAAGTTGTCCAGCCAATGCAGTGAACAATTTGGAGATTCCTCAAAAATCTACAAATAGAACTACCATATGATCTACCAATCTTACTCCTTGGTATCTTCCCAAAGGACAGAAGAATTCTTAATTGAAAAAGTGATTACACATTTATGTTTATTGTGACACTATTCACAATTACTAATACATAGAACCAATCCAAATGTCCATGAACAGATGAAAAATGTGGTACCTATACTCTATAGAATACTACTCAGCTTTAAAAAACAGCAAGACCCTGGCTTCTGACAGAAAGTAGATTAATATGGAAGATTTACTGCTGAGTGAAGCAAACCAGTCTATAAAGGAGAGACATTATATGTCCCCACTTAATATATACTGGGTGTCCTCACTCTATGACTGAAACTGAATGACTGAAAGATATAGAAACACAGTAAATGGTTTTGAATACCAGATATAGTGTGGGAAGATGGTGGGAGAAGCAATAAGTCTGAAAAAGGACATTTAGAAGAAAAATAGAGAAGCAAAGCATTAATGCAACAAAGAAATGGGGTATTATCTGTTGAAGAGAATTTTGTGGTATTATCAACTGGATTGGGGAGAAATGTACACATGTTGGAATATTTACTTTCCAAGCTAAATAATGTGATTGAATGTGAAAAAGAACTTGAAGAAAAGGAGTAGAATCACTTTCTTTTCACCCTATTTGGCCAAGTGACAAAGGCTATATTTGGAAATGATCAAATTTTCAGCTTTACTAGACCACAGGTCACATTCTGAAGTGTAGCATTCTAAGAGGATAAAACACAGAAGTATCTTCCAAATCTTCCATATTCAGAATAATTGCAATTTCAACATATAAGTGAATGGTACACACCTAACTGAAATATACAACAATTTTCTACAGAAGTTCTCTAGTACCATAAAAATACATTTAAAATAAGGCATTAAGTATATAACACAGGTTCTTGTAAAAGGCAAGTTTTTCCAAATTTTTAACTTTAGTTTTTACTATATTGACATAAAATATTTCCTTTCAAAATGATGACTTTTCTTCACAACCATGCACAAACACCTACATATATGCCCACACACATGTGCATGAACACCTACATGCATAAACACATGTATACAGGCACCATTCATGAGTTCACATCTTAGATTTAAATGAGAACAAATGAAAATCAATAGACTGCTTTCTTTGTATAGGACCTTGCCTTTTGCTGAACATTCCAGGCTTCCAAATCCAGCACTGTCTTATTGGCTTGAATCTCCACAAAGACTAATATACTTTAGCTTTTTCTAGCTTCAATAAAATACAGTCAATATTTTTTGTCTAATGGAGATTTGTATTAAGACCTTGATTATACCACAACCCTGTGCCTAACCAAATCCCAGTTGTCATTCACGACCAGCTCAAGCGTGACCCTCATGGATCTTGCTCTCATGCACATAACATGAGGATGGCTGAGAATGGACCACACCACATAACCCGGCACAGTTCACTGTCATGTGATTTTCTAAGAATGTCATGTTCATTAAACCTTTTACTAAAAGATAATTGAGAACATATCCTGATTTATCCATTGCCCTCAAATAGACCTTGATAAGCTGTGAAGACTCAACACTGGACAATGGAAATTTATTAATTCAGAAAGGTCAGTCTCCTAATAGGAAGATTTGAAAATTAATTCAGATATTAACACCACTTAACAGACACTAATAATTTTAAAATTATAATTTGAAGGTAAATGATTACTTGCTAGTACAATTTGGTTGTCATAAAAGTCATGATGCATTTTTACATAGAAAAATATGTCATGACTTTTCTAACAATCCAGGGTGTTATATATATATATATCAGTTAAGACCCATTTACCAGATTCATAGTTTACTATCTTTGAAAAGTATTGACATTTTAATTACCAAACAAATGTAATGTTTGTCAAGATAAAGAAATTCATGAATATTTTCAATTGTTTTAATGCATGCTTCCTTACTTTTTAAAATGGTAAGAACAGAAAAGCTAGTACCATAATATTTATCTCAGAAAACTTGAAAAATTAATTCTAATGTTCAGTCCATTTTATGGTCCAGTACCTAGATTGCCATTAAAGGTTGATCAGTTATTAGATTTTTTTTTTTAGATTTGCACTTCTAGAGTAAACTATCAAATTATTTTGCTTTTATTTCATTAAGTTTCTTTCTCATTTTGAAAATTAAAAATAGTCTATTAAACCAATCATTCTGTCTCTTATTTATTATTAAGTTAATATAATGTATTCAGTACTTGCCAGTTTCAACAGATTACCTAATGTTAAAAAAGAGAATTAGCAATGAAAATATTTCAAGCTTTAGTTAAGAGCCATTTACTTTTTGAAAACTGAAGTCCTGATGAATAATGTATTAATCACTATAGATAAGTTTTCTTATAAGTGACTATAAAGTGGTGAAATTTTACTTGAATTTTACCTAGCATTGCAAACAAAATAAAATATAATAAATTGCTTTGCTTAAGAGATTTTCAGTGTCCTTGTTCACATACTGTAAAAATTTTCTATAGATTATTTTCTCTTTCATTCACTTCTTTTTTAATTATTTGTATTTGGACTTAAAAGACAAAAATCTTCCTCAAAGAAATCTGATAAAAACCAGAAATAAAAGGCCATATATTAAATTAAAATATGGTTTTTGGTCACTAACAATATCATAAAATAAGATTAAGCACACACATAGCAGTAATTATTCCAATAATGTCAGTTTCTCTTTTCTTTTTTTTTTTTTTTAGTTGGTTATAGGCACATGCACTCTCCCTCAGAGAGAGAAACATTGGGATGAGTGAGAAATTACCCCTCAGGGAGGATATCTTCGCTGAAATCCTTTCTCCGCCATTCTCCTCTCCAGACTTTGGGCATGCACACATGTACTCAGTGTGATTTTCAAGTTGCCAGGTGGGAACTCACACAGTGCAGTCAGTCATGTAGGACGCAGCCACCTTAACTTCCACACCATCTGCTCGCCCACACTTTTTTTTTTTTTTTTTTTTTTTTTTTTTTTTTTTTTTTTACGCTCTGTGTTCCA
>NW_006204090.1:484282-534469 GCF_000334495.1 Tupaia belangeri chinensis
AATTCCTTCTCCTCCATCCTCCTCTCGGGATCTTGGGCATGCACGCACACGCGCCTGGCGTGAGTTTAAGCCACCGGGTCCAGGACTCAAACTGTGGTGGACTATGTGGGAGTCCAGGAACATAGCCATCATGCTAACTGCTGGTCCTTTGCCCACACTATTAAAGATGATACACAAACCTATATTCCTTGGAAATTCCTTTTTGTGTATGTTTAAAAAAAAGAATTATGAGCTGAATAAAATATTATATGGTAACAAGTGATTTTTAAAACTTGAATCATGTTGGAAGTACTTTAAAATCTTTCAGTTCTCAATACTGATCATTTTGAATTGGGAAGTAAACTGCTAGCTTCCCTTGGATTGGTATACTTTGCTAGAGTTACATTTTATCTTATTAGAGAATATGGTAAATCATATACTACGTGTCAATTTTGTTCTTAGAAGAAAATAGTAATAAAATATCTCCTCACAACCCACCTTGGCTATTAAATCATGGCTACAGAACTGGACTAGGGAATTAAAAGTCACAAGTCAATGCAATTTCACCAATTTTCTTTGGCCTTGTTTTTACTTACAGTTGAGTATATAGTATAACAAAAATCCAAGGTCTGGGATCTCCGAGGTATAAAAAAGTGCTGAATTTAAAGTTCAAATCATTTTGCTACCAAAAATCCTAGTTCTCCCCCGACCTCTTTTTTTTTCTTTTTCTTTTCTCTTTTAGCTGGTCTACCCTCCTAAGTAATGTCATTTGGCCTCAGATTTATTGTTAACTTTAGGCTCATTTCACACACACAGACAAGCACAGGTGTATGTGTATGCATGCACACATACACACACACACATACACACACACACACACACACACACACACATTTCTTTTTCTCATTAGGCCCTAGACTTTTATATCTCATTCTCTATTTGAATTCTTTAGTTGAATATTAAAGTGGGTATATGTGGGTTTCAGTGAATACATTGTTTCTAACAACTCCATATCCTTACTCCTTGATTTCTATTTAAATGATTCTTTTACTTTTACAAATTCCTTCAAATATATTGGGACAAGAACTTAATAACCCACATTTGCCATCACAAAGGATAAAAGGTAATCTAAGCATATAGAACTCTTGTGTGTGTGTGTGTGGGGGGGGTGAAATCATCAATATCAGTTTTATTATAAATTTCCTTAAAATCAATTAAATGTATCTTACCAATTACACTATTATTTCTCCAAATGGTGGTTATAAACATTGTTGCCAATAAACTAAAATTATTACAAAATAAATTGTTGTATTTTCTTAACATGCAGAACAAAATCAACCCTTGCGTATATATTGAATATTGTTATGGGTTGGGGTATATTCAAGGGCCACAGTTTATTCTAGATTCCAAGTCTCTTGGGTGACTAGCCATATTCTTTGTTTTATAATACAAGGTAGTACTGTCATTGTTCATGTTGTACTTTGTCTTTAAATAATGCCCATCATTTTCCCATCAGTAAAATCCTAGTAAGTTAAACAGCTTTCTAATCCCAATTTTCTGCACTATTTGTTAAATTTGTTTTGTGTTTATCTGTGGGACTTGGCAGTTAGAGAGCACCTGTGCAAATTACATTTTCTGTTTAGAAATTCCCACACACTTCACTCAGGGGACCATAATTCTCCCATAAGTTTATTCCTTATGCTTTCACTGCCAATATTCTACCCATTGTCCTTGAGCTACCTTAGCTCCCTTCTGGAGGACTGCACTTGTTAGAACTTCTTGGATCTTGTACTCACTGTTTTATTTTTGCTCCTTAGTATAGTGTTAAACTATTCATTGAGTCTTTTTATTCATCATTTTATAGTACAGTGTCTGTCCAGAATTCTTGTCATCCTATCTCTTCCTTTTGAAAGACCCTTCCACATGTCAATTATGAAACCAAGATTCCTCTCAGAATATATATATATATATTTTTATTAATAGCAAATTTGACTTTCTTAGGACACAATAATCTGTGCTTTTCCCCCTCACCAAATCTTTCTTAAAGCATTTGGCCAATGTTGAGTTATTCAACAAGTGTGTTGATGTCATAGAGTGCTTACTGAGTATATTTAGAGTATTTACTTCAGACCACAAAAGTGCCATTTCAATTTTGAAGTTCCATTGAAAGAACTCTGTACTAGCTTGCATCCATTGTTTTTGGGAGATGTAGACTAATGGCTCCTCCTAGTTTTACTGGTTATACAGCCTAGATTTAGCAGCATGATCAGGCGGATATGAGACTCAACAGTAACCGTGTGCATGGAGCTGGCTTACCTGAAAGTGAGATATAATTCATTGATCTTGAATGCTCAAAATTCACAGGATAAAACCATCCCATGTGGTTGAGAAAAGACTCTATTGGGCATGGTTTGGCAGTTTGTGGATCTCACTGTGATTGCCTGCTCTCTCTCTACTCGATTGTGCTACTGTTTTATGGGTATGAATGTCTTGCATGCATAAATTGTATGTCCTTTGTATTACTAGACACTTGCATAAATGATGTAAAACTTGGGGTGCTGATTTTAGCCATAACTCAAATCAAGAACATGAACATTTCTTCTGCTCTTTGAGGTTCTGAGGTAATCTCGGAAAGAGAAAAAGCATATATTTCTATATCCTTATCTAAAGCCAAAATGAATAAGAATGATGTTGAGTTCCCAGGTTAGTGTTTTATGGGTGGTAGACATCCATAAATATATTTGACTTTGAATGTGCCATAGAGTTTCCATGTCATTTTATAGTACAGTGTCTGTCCAGAATTCTTGTCATCCTATCTCTTCCTTTTGAAAGACCCTTCCACATGTCAATTATGAGACAAAGATTCCTATCAGAATATATATATATATTTTTATTAATAGCAAATTTGACTTTCTTAGGACACAATAATCTTGTGCTTTTCCCCCTCACCAAATCTTTCTTAGAGCATTTGGCCAATGTTGAGTTATTCAACAAGTGTGTTGATGTCATAGAGTGCTTACTGAGTATATTTAGAGTATTTACTTCAGACCACAAAAGTGCCATTTCAATTTTGAAGTTCCATTGAAAGAACTCTGTACTAGCTTGCATCCATTGTTTTTGGGAGATGTAGACTAATGGCTCCTCCTAGTTTTACTGGTTATACAGCCTAGATTTAGCAGCATGATCAGGCGGATATGAGACTCAACAGTAACTGTGTGCATGGAGCTGGCTTATCTGAAAGTGAGATATAATTCATTGATCTTGAATGCTCAAAATTCACAGGATAAAACCATCCCATGTGGTTGAGAAAAGACTCTATTGGGCATGGTTTGGCAGTTTGTGGATCTCACTGTGATTGCCTGCTCTCTCTCTACTCGATTGTGCTACTGTTTTATGGGTATGAATGTCTTGCATGCATAAATTGTATGTCCTTTGTATTACTAGACACTTGCATAAATGATGTAAAACTTGGGGTGCTGATTTTAGCCATAACTCAAATCAAGAACATGAACATTTCTTCTGCTCTTTGAGGTTCTGAGGTAATCTCGGAAAGAGAAAAAGCATATATTTCTATATCCTTATCTAAAGCCAAAATGAATAAGAATGATGTTGAGTTCCCAGGTTAGTGTTTTATGGGTGGTAGACATCCATAAATATATTTGACTTTGAATGTGCCCAAGAGTTTCCATGTATGCTCATCATGATCACTGTGACCCTGTTTAAATCACCTTTTCTCCATTTTTTAGTGGGAAATATGGGTTGTTATATTCACTGCCACACCTAGTTTGGGGAATGTCTCAGAGTCAAAGAAATTTTGTTTCACTAGAAATTGGGCCAAAATATGCTAGGCAAATAGTAAAGAAAACAAAAATAGAAAAATAGATATCTATTAAAAATAAAAAGGTCACATAGAACATGGGATATAAAGGCCTGGTACTATGATTTGTAGATCTATAAATCCACTATCACACCTAAAGTGGTATTGATCTTTACTTGCATAGTATTATTTTTCTTGTTATTCTGCATGCATAATCGCATGATTGTAGGTATTTGAGCATAAGATTTGTAAACATAGCACATAGCACATAGAAGATGTATTGGCTTGTTTCTTCAACAGTTCATCACCTAGACTTACATATATAGTGACCTCTAATCCCATTCATAAACGGTCTTTTGCTTACATTTTGGTGGCAACAATTCCTGCATATTACCTATATAAATGGTTTTTCTATGATAAAATCCATACAATGGGACCAAAAGAAAAAGTGACATTGAATTATATCAAGTGTTTATACACAAGACAATATTAATGTCATTGAGAAATAATATACAAATAATTAAAGTTTAGAGGTTGTGAACGTTTTTGCTTTTGTTTATAAAACCAGCAAAGAGTGAATTTAAAAGAGAAAATAAATGAAAATTTGAAAATATTGAGCTAATTTTGGTAATTTTATTTATTAAAGAATTATTTTATTTAACTTTATTTATTTATTTTATCTGACCAGAGAGGGGCAGAGAGAGAGAAATCCACCACGTCCTGGACTTGAACCATGGTTGGCCATATGGGAGGCCAGTGCCCTTAACCACCACCTGCCTGCCTCATAATTTTGGTAATTTTATTTATAAGATAGAGAAAAAAATTGGTGAATAATTTATTATAAAATATTAGGTGGATGATATACAGAACTTATAAAAAGAGAATTTATCTCCATTAAAACAATAGTGTAATCATTGCCTTTAAAGGATGGTAATAGCCCAAATTCTATTTCATGACAGATGTAAAATAGTGCAAATATTTATTATTAAATAAAATATAAATGATCAATAGAAATAAAAATTGATAAATACTATCAATTCAAATTATTTCTATGTGCAAATGAATGCATGTAATTGTGTACTTATATAATTTTAAAAACATACACAGCTTTTAAAGTTTAATTTTATTACTTTTTTATTCATGATAGCACATGTGCACACATGAGACAAAGAGAAAGAGAAAAAGATAAAAAGAAAGAGAAACACAAGAAGAGAAAAAAGAAAAGGGAAGTGTCCTCAATAGGATTTCATCACATTATGATCCCCTTCCCCAGCCCTCTAGCTCATTAGGATCTGGGGCACACAGGCCATCTTTATTAGGTCAATGCAGGGATTTGAAACCACTGTCAGCCCTGTGGTTTCTAGCCTGTAGTTCAGAACAGTACTGGCTGTACCAACAAGGTAAGATCAAACCTTACCCTACTGGCATTTGTAAATACACCATATTATCTCATGCGATATCACGTATTTTTGGCGTTTCTTTTCTATATTATAAATCAATTAACTCCCATCCCTTTAGTAATCACATCTTTTTCCTATTTTTTATAAATTTTCACCCAGATCTTTTTTAGAGTAGTACTGTAAGGATCAGCAAAAGGATTGTTACATAAAACTGGAAGAAGTATGAATCTGACCAATCGTTTACTCTTCGTCCATTTCTAGTCATAAAATTAATGTTAGATAAATACAAGCTGTATAAGAGTCTTAGGTCTTCTGAGTAAAAAGGAGACAAAGAAATACTAATTCCACCTTTTAATAGTAAAGAGAAGGAATGTCTGTTTTGAACTCATCATTCCTTTAAGTAATAAGACAATATTATTGAAAGATATTGTGATGGTTATCATTTTTAGCAATAAATTTTTACTCTGGAAAGTGTAAAGATAACACAGCTTCAAAATAAAGAGGAGGAAAACATAAAATAGAAAATAGTGCTGAACCATGGAACAACTGTAAAATGTGATACTCTACAAGGTTGATCTCCTAAGAAGGTTGCCGGTTCACATCCTGAGACTTCAACCCAGAACACTGGGCACCCAAGTGCACATGCTCTTGGGCAGGCTGAAGCTAGGAGTGCTGCTGGGAGTGCTGTCTCTGACTCATAAATTTTTTTTCTTTCTTTTTCTTTTTTTGTCAAAAAACATGTGGGCTCAGAAAGAGACAAAGAGAGAGTTATAGAAATGTACACTCCCCATGAGAAATATTGACACCACAATCCCTTCTCCTCTGTCACTCCCTTCTTTTGGAGGATCTAGTACCTTAACTACCAGGCCACAGAGTTGACCCACAACTGTAAAAAATGTTTAAGAATTAAGAAGAGAAGTTTTTGGGAATTCTTTTGTCATTCTCACTCCTTATTATGTTTCCACAGTATTTCAGCAATTTATCTAATGGGGAATTCTTACTATTTCCTGGTATTTCTATATAATTATAATATGTTAATTCAACTATCACTTTGGTTGGCTATCACATTTACTCAATTTTGTAAATAGGCATTTTAATCATCCATTCCAATTTTTGATCAGCCTCCTATTTTGCAAATGGTAAAGTAAGTGGTGATATAATTGTATATGATGCTTTTTAGCTCATTGTTGCACTGCACCTGCAGTGCTTTTTTGTTAGAAGATGTAGAAGCAGGAATCATATCAACTTAATATTTCCCTTAATTAAGTTCAAAATGTCTTTATGTCTCCACAGGTATCCAACATGATGTTAAATTAAGAACTTAAATAGGAGTAACCACTAGAATTTTGAAAAAAAAGAATCACCTAAAAAATGCAACAACATGCATTCCGATAGTACATTTTCAAGGGGTGAGGCAACACACACATGTATCTTCCTTCATATTATTTTTCGTATGACTATAGCCCACAAATTTAATTATATCCCTCATTAGTGGAATTAGGTATGGTAATATATTGTGCACCAATATCTCACAATTAAAAATAAAAAAGATTGATTCTTCACTCTCCCTGGGCCATTTTTCCCACAATTAAATGACCTTCTGTTGAGGTTGTACCAAGATATCATGGCTCTCCCATCACTCAGCATTAATCTCCTTTATTTCACATTACTTTAATATGAGTGTGGTCTGTAGAGACTATAGATTCATCTATTGGATAATCAGCAGTTTTCATTTCATTTTAATTCACAAGATGAACAATATTTGAGCAAATCTACTGTAGTCCATTTACCATTTGAAGAGTTGAAAGGAGAGTTAGACCTTTCGTAGCAATCCAATAAAACTTTGGTAGATCTTCTCTTTTTCATTATATATTCAATTAACTATCTGAATACTTCCTTTCAGTTTTATTAGACCAAGACTTTTTTCAGTCCTTTTATTTTTATTCCTTATTTTATTTCTGAATATGTCTATTCTTTCTCATAATTCAGCCCCATTCAGGACAACAGAGCAAGGGGTTTCTGCAGCAGTTTCTTTCATATTGCTCTTCCCTCCACAACAGAGTTACAAAAGGAGGCCAAATGGTAAGCAATTCTTTTTATCATATTTTGTCCAAGGCATAGACTTGGTAGGCACTTCTGTATTATTATTTAACCAGTCCAAAGTTGCGTTCATTCTCAACAGCACTCAGGATTATTAATTTTAATGTCTAACCGTAGAGTAAGAAATTTCTTTTTCGAATATATGTTTGCACTTATCCACTCAAGAGATTGGATTTTTTTTTCTGAATATACATATTTCTGCAATAGCTGCCGCTCACAGGGAGTCCTGAGTAAGATCAAAGAAGTCTCCCATTAGGCAGAATCTAATGTAAAGGAAACAGTTCCCAGATGTCTCATGTTTAAAACTAATTTTAAAAGCAGCTTATCAGGGATATGCTGATAACAATCCATAAAGTAGAAAAAGGTTTTGAATATTTTCCAGTTTAATAGTCTCTTGGTTTTCTTCCCTTGAAATACACCTCAAATTTTTAGTAACTACCAGCCAGACAGGGACTATATTAAGTTGAAAGAAGCATCAACGTTGTAATTTTGCAATCAAGAACTTCTTACACACTGAAACATGAGTGATAATTTAGAGGTTCTAGCCACCTTAGGGTGCTTCTCACTTACTTTCATTTTTGGAAAAGTGGTTAGAAACAGCTAAGATTCATATTCTTGTTTTAATTCCTCTCCGGTTGAATTTTCCTTGTAACTTCTTTAGCTGTTCTCACCAGTCCTGGATTTATTATCTCCTCCCCCCATTTTTGATAAGTTTGTTCTTCCATCACTATTGCACCAATTGTGCAACTTACATCAAGGGTAGCTAGGAACTCATCCTCAGAAAAGCTTTCCCAAAAAATCTCCCCATTTTTTTCCTTTCTTTCTCCTAAACAAAGCCTTAGACACTATTTAAATTATAATGTTAAATCATTGTTCAGCTCACAGTAGTACCTGTAACAATTGCAGTGTTGGCTAATATTAAGAACTCAGAAGATTCCATAAAATGAATTTCTATCAGGCTTTAATGGCTTTAATGAAATATTAGGCACAACAGTTGAAAAACTACTCGGAAGTTTAAGAGTCATCTTAACATGTTTAAGAGTAGTCTTGGGAACCAGCAGTTAGCGTAATGGCTATGTCACTGGACTCCCACGTAGTCAACCGCGGTTCGTGTCCCGGACCTGGTGGCTTAAAAAACTCACGCCGGGCGCGTGTGCATGCGTGCCCAAGATCCCGAGAGGAGAATGGAGGAGAAGGGATTGCGGCGTGACCATCCCCCATGGGGGGTGATTTCTCGCTTTCTGTCTCTATGTCTCTCTCTGTCTGGCGAGCGCACGTGCCCTACAGTGAAAATCTCTCCAAAAAAAAAAAAAAAAGAGTAGTCTTAAACTTCTGACCAATGCTTATCATGGTCTTTCTAGTTAGAGAGCATTTATTTGTCTTCAGATTTTGAACCACCAAGATTTGTTCAAACTATTTAAAAGCCAAATTTGTCTGGACTTATTTACTGAAAGACCTCTTATACACCAATGGTCATACATGGGGAAAAAAAAACAGGAATAAAAGAAAATAAAAGAAAACAGGCTGTGGCTTCTGTGACTTGCTTAAACTAGGTAAAACCACTCAGCTGTACATCTTTAATGCCGTATAGTGAAGCACGTACTGGTTGCCTCCAGAAGAGTTTCAAGTTTTACACAGCACAACTTACGCAACTAAATAGTACCTTTCATCTTCTTTGAAGACTTTCAGACATCACTGAAAAGAAGGCTGGAGTTGTCTCATTTCTGCTGTAAGATAAACCTATTGTTACGCAGCTTTTACTCACTTTAGCAGATAAATTTACATTTAAGTTTACCTGATGTTGCAGATTTTAAGGTATCTCTGTGATCTTTGTCTCCTGGTATTCTCACCACTGCATCAAACTCTCCTTTCGAATGTAGGTGGGATCTGTGATTCGTTTCTAACCATTCTAATTATGTACCATTACATAAGAGTCCCTTTGATAACAGACTCTGTAAAGTTTTCTTCTCCTTGCTAGCTTTTACAGAAGCAAGCTGCCATGAATACTGCATCTGCAAGGAACCTACTTCTTCCAATACTCCAAGTGAGCTTGTAGGCTGACTTTCCCCATTTGAGTCTGAAGATGAGAAGCCATGCAAGGCAACCATCTTGACTGGAGCTTTGCTGAGAAACTAAGCCATGATCAGACATAATTCATAGAAAATACGCAGTAAGTATATATTATTTTAAACCACTAAGCTAATTGTAATTTGTCCACAATGTAGAAAACAAATGTGGGTAATTTAACATAGATTTCTATTACTTATAATGAAAAGAGTACTATTAAAAAGAAATGTAAAGGGAGTAGCAGTTAGCGTAATGGCTATGTCGCTGGACTCCCATATAGTCGACCGCGGTTTGAGTCCCAGACCCGGTGGCTTAAATTCACGCCAGGCACGTGTGCATGCATGCCCAAGATCCCAAGAGGAGAATGGAAGAGAAGGGATTGCAGCGTGACTATCCCTCCTGGCGGAATGATTTCTCGCTTTCTATCTCTATGCCTCTCTCTGTCTTTGTGCCATATAGCAAAATCCTCTCAAAAAAAAAATCTTATATGTGGCATGTTATAGGACATTTAGAAGAAAAATAGAGAGGCAAAATATTAATGTCACAAAGAAATGTGGTATTATTTGTTGAAGATATTTTGTAGTTTTATCAACTGTATTAGGGAGAAATGTTCACCTGTTGAAATATCCATTTTGTAAGACAAATAATAATGTGATCGTATAAAAGAAAATAAAATGAAAAAAAAATTAATGAAAAGAAAGAAAGTTTTTTCTTGGAACATTTTTCTTCTTCAATCTTCCTCAGTAAATTAGATGTTCAAACTACATATAACCAATAAATAATCCTATATAGGGGTAAGTCACTGAAAATTTATGGTTGATTTCATGTAACTATATATTCTAGGCAATTAATATAGAGCATGTTAATATAGCGTACCCAACATACAACATATTTTAATCAACTTTTTCTTTCTAATTATCCTGTCTGGAAAGCAGAAAGCTAGTCAAGCCTTTCTCATGCATCCTATTTAGTACTCAAATGCACATGCTTAATTCAAACTGTAAATCTTCTATATACCTTTTGTAAACTCTCAAGAGTCATGTTCTATTTTGGTAAGACAACAATCTTTGTACCTGACTAATTTTAGATAATAAATTGAGGTACACTCCTGCTTCTGCCCACATCAAAATAAGTGGGAATGGATTTACTTTTGTCTTAAAAGAAAAATGAAAAACTGGATAAAATATTAAAAACTTACATGTTCAGATATTAGACAAAAACACAAGGCAGTGATCATAAAAAAAGGTCAGTGCTGCAATTGCCTTGGGTTTCCTTTTGGAAGCACTTTTGTGTTTATAATTAAGGGAAGGGAGATTCATTGATTTGAGGAAAAAGATCAGAGTTCAGGGTGAAAGAGAAAGATGGAATTTGTGGAAAGGGTCTAAAGGATGAGAAAAATGAAAGAGTTATTTTTGTTCATTGACTATAGAATTTCAGTTTAACAATATGACAAATTTCTGGAGTTGTGTTGCAAAGTGAAAATATTTTACAGTACTGAACTGTACATGTAAAATCATTAAGGTGGGGAATTTTATGCTCTCACTATATAAATTTACCATATATTTTTATAGACATTTTTTCAGGGCGAGATCTGGCTTCTAGTAGTTAGCAGAGCTGAATTCTGACTCCAGTGACTTGAAAAACATACCAAGTGTTTGTACAGGTAGGTCCACAATTGCAACAGGATAGAGAAAAAGAGGTATTGTTGTTACCCTGCCCCACCGGGCATGGTTTCACTATGATGTCCAGGCTGCCCTTCAATTTATTATCCTCCTGCCTCATCTTCCCAAGTAAGTAGTTTACAGGAGCACACCATATTTAGACTTCAATTTAAAAAGGATGTGCACATTAAATTAAAAAAACAATCCTACTTAGGCAATTATATTTAAGATAAAGACAAGTTAAATGTAAAAGAATGGACTAAGATGAATGTTCAACAGTAGTCATAAAATAAACAATGAGTCTTCATTCAGTTCACTGATTTGTGGCAGTTTTTGGTTCTTGTACTAGTAGAATGAAAGCTTCAATTTTTATTCTGGTTGCGGGTCAGGAATGGCTCTTATCTCTTAAATCCTGCTCTGTGATCCTTTCCACACATTCTCTCCATAGGCAATTCTTTTTCAAGGTCAGCAAAGGAATCAGTCTCTCTCTCTCTCCCCTCTCTTTCTTTCTCTACTTCTTTTTCTTCCCCCTTTCCTCTCTTCTCCTGTCTTTTCTCCTCTCTTCTCCCTTTGTTTTCTCTTCTCTCTCTGTTTCTCTCTATACATTTCTTTCTTTCTCTCCCCTCTGATTTCTTCTCACTGATTTCTGTATCTTTTCTTAAAATGGTCTCACATGACGGAGGCATAATCAAGGGATACTTTTTTCATTAGCTTAAAGTAAACTGACCATGGAGTTTGTATATTTGGAAAACTTAAGAAGAAAGAAATTGCATGAGAAACTTTCTTTCCTTTCTAGACATCTCTTGTTTTATTTGAATAAAATAAAACTAGCTAGTCATTTACCAAAACAATTTTAGAAATATAAATGCTTAACTAGGTGAGCATCGTGCATATTACAGATCACAATAATGTTTGTAAGCTAAGAAAATAACTGTATACTGCTACATAGAAATACCGTGGACAAGTCAAGTAAATAAATGTCTGAATACAACTAAAACAATAGGTAAGAAAGTCAACAGGAAGAAAATTTATTAATATTCTTTACTTGAAGCATGAGAATAGGCAGAAAATAAACTTTCAAGGACTTTTATAAAAGCCTTTTGTTTTTTAAAGGCTATTTGATTTATCCCAGTGTCTTTACATCATATGATTTATTCTCAAAAAGAATTTAGATAGTGAACAATAAAGGGACACACACAGAAAGAAATAAAAAATTGTTATCTGTGCCAAGGGGACTTATGGATTTTGTAAGTACCTAGGAGAACTATAACTATCAAAAAGGACACTGGATATAACATGTCATGCCTCCTGTAAGTACTTCAAATAAAGATTGTCCAAAGTCTTCAATAAACATATGGAGATAAAACACACACACACACACATACACACACACACACATCTTCATCCCTACCTATATACCACACAAATATACACACATGTGTGCACATTACACACCAAAAACACACACATACATTAAACCATCACGGATTTGCAAATTCCTCAATTCCTCACACATGCACTCTACATCACATATAGAGGCTATTCTGAATCCCAAAGAGATAAAATGACTAATTAAAAAGTGTGCATTTTCTCCCAGTTATAGATGAAGAGCCAGTGGTTTAAGAAAGCAAAGTAGATAATTATTTCTACTAAAAGTGCATTAAGTTTTCATAAGAAATATGTTCTATGTTCTATATCTGCATATTAAAGAAATCTAATGTGTTAACTGCTGCTTCTATTTTTGTAATTTTAAAAATGCATCTGTAACCTAAGTCTGGATCAATACAAAGAGGACACTTTAAAATAAATAATATAGGCATGTAAACAGTCAATCAGAAAAAAAAAAAGTCTTATTAAACAGATAAGTATCATATACCAAGCTTTCATCGTTGAGGAACTCTAAAAGCTGTTAGGTCAGAGAGAATTTACAATAACCCTGGCATCAAAAGTTATTTTTTACTGTATCTTGAAGGTGAGGAGAGATAATAGAAGTTTTAGAGGGTTGTTTAGGCACTAAAAATTTCCTAGGTGCCAGCCAAAAGGGCAATGCTTAGTCTCTTAAGCAGCAGTTTCCAAGTTTTCACAGTCATATCTTGCAACTGAATGCAGATCCAGGCAGTTTAGATGAACCGAGTACAGTCTAGGAGCTAATGTCAACAATATTATCTAAATTATAGACTTTCACAAATAAATCTGAACATAAGAATCATCTTCAACATTAATTAAATATAAGCATGTTAAGGCTTTTAGAGTCTTTGATTCATTTGATCTGCGTTAGTCCTAAAATCTTTATTTATAACTAGTTCCCAAGATCATTTATAAGATCAAGTAAGTCTGATCATACATAAAATAGCTGTTATCAGATGTTTAGCAGTGAATGATATTAGAAGCATTCCCTCAAATTCCAGTCCTGGCTATTCCTCTTTACTCAATTCTTTCTTTCTCCACACTTGACTCATTTTTTTCACCACTTCTTTCAATTTTGATCTGATAGATTGTCCCACAGTTTCTCAGGCTTGGTAGATGTGAGAAAACCAACTTACTTTAAAGAAAACCAACTGAGGGAACCAGCACTTAGCATAATGGCTATGTCACCGGACTCCCACGTAGTTGACCGCGGTTCACATCCCAGACCCGGTGGCTTAAAAACTCACGCCGGGCGCGTGTGTGTGTGTGTCCAAGATCCCGAGAGGAGAATGGAGGAAAAGGGATTGCAGTGTGACCATCCCCTCTGGGGGTTGATTTCTCGCTTTCTGTCTCTCTGTCTCTGTCTGTCTGGCGAGTGCACGCGCCCTATAGCAAAAACCTCTCCAAAAAACAAAAAAAGAAAACCAACTAAAATCTGAGAATGCTGCCTTATGAATCAAGTGCACTATTACTAAATTGCTTTAAAACTGTGAGGGCAAAGTAATGCAGGACAACTCTCAGGGTGGCCAACCCAGTTTTTCTTCCTTTCCTGTATGTAACTTTCAGAATTACTGTAGAAAGTACTGACACTGCAATATCCTGACTTGGGAGGAACTGTCTGGAAAAGGTTAGGTTTGTTTTCGTCTCCTTTGGAAGCAGGATGTCCTTCAAACTTTGCCCAATGATTCATGTAGCTACTGAGGCATATAAGCCCAAGCAGGCTGCCCTTTCCAGCTCCTCAGCTGTGAAGCAAGTGGGCACATGCAGTCAGACAGAAAGACTCCATTCACCGTGGGCAGCTTTTCCAAGCCTTGGAGTACCAGCTCATGCTGAATCCAAGACGTTTTTTGTCCCTTGCTGCCTATCTGTAAATAGTACATTAACTTCATGTAACTTGATGTGTATGAGTGTGTTTGTCTCAGTGGACTCAGGCAATTGATAAAACTATGGCCCAAGTAGCCGTGGGCAGAAGAGTCTGGACTCCTATTCCTGGCGGTTGGCATAGTGAGGATCTTGGCTATCCTCCATTCGGTGAGGGTCCTCCCTTCAGATTCTGTCTGTCTGGCGAGTGCACGCGCCCTATAGCAAAAACCTCTCCAAAAAACAAAAAAAGAAAACCAACTAAAATCTGAGAATGCTGCCTTATGAATCAAGTGCACTATTACTAAATTGCTTTAAAAATGTGAGGGCAAAGTAATGCAGGACAACTCTCAGGGTGGCCAACCCAGTTTTTCTTCCTTGCCTGTATGTAACTTTCAGAATTACTGTAGAAAGTACTGACACTGCAATATCCTGACTTGGGAGGAACTGTCTGGAAAAGGTTAGGTTTGTTTTCGTCTCCTCTGGAAGCAGGATGTCCTTCAAACTTTGCCCAATGATTCATGTAGCTACTGAGGCATATAAGCCCAAGCAGGCTGCCCTTTCCAGCTCCTCAGCTGTGAAGCAAGTGGGCACATGCAGTCAGACAGAAAGACTCCATTCACCGTGGGCAGCTTTTCCAAGCCTTGGAGTACCAGCTCATGCTGAATCCAAGACGTTTTTTGTCCCTTGCTGCCTATCTGTAAATAGTACATTAACTTCATGTAACTTGATGTGTATGAGTGTGTTTGTCTCAGTGGACTCAGGCAATTGATAAAACTATGGCCCAAGTAGCCGTGGGCAGAAGAGTCTGGACTCCTATTCCTGGCGGTTGGCATAGTGAGGATCTTGGCTATCCTCCATTCGGTGAGGGTCCTCCCTTCAGATTGGTAATTACAGGGCCTGCTCGGTATGTGACACAGTCAGGACTGTTGGGATATGAGAGTATAAAGATATGTATCATTATTGGGACCTGAACCATGGTGGGCATGTGGCTTCCAACCTGCAGCCGGGTACACTACCAACTACACCACAGAAGTCAGACCAGAAAAAATAAAAACAAAAAAAACACTTTTGCTTTTCCATAAAAAATATGCAAGTTGCTTATATGTCAGATTTCTTTCACACAGTTTCTAGTTTTATCCATAATTATTTCTATGGTAGTTGTTATTTGTCTTATAGTTGTCCAGATAGCAATAAATGTTATTTCTATTTAGCATGTTTGCTCTTTTTTTTTAAAAAAAAAATTCTTTCTCACTATATCATCACTGGACTAATAATGAATAAGATTCTGTGCCCCAAACAGATGGTTCCAGCTTAATTTCTACTTAGTTAATGGTTTAGCAAGACTCAGGCTTTTTAAGTTTGTCTTGGGTAATAACACAGTTTAGTAGGATATTTAAATCTAAATGCGGAAGTTAGTTAAACTGGGTATTTTTCCCATCCTAGAGCCCTTGAACCAAGGATCTTCTTAAACAGTCTGGCCTCAAGGGGAAAATGATTTGCCCATTTGTAAAGATTCAGTTTGTAAACCACCATTAGGAGAACGTGATATATCAAATTTAAAATAATTTATATGTTACATAAAGAGAAAGTGAATCCACATATGATAATCTTTAGTTTGTATAACTTGGACCTGTCAGGGACAATGATGCATGCTTGTTGCTTCATAACTTATTTATCAAAGAATAAAGGAAACTTCTCAGTCCCTGAAACAAGAAAAGAACACTAGAACTTGATGTTATCAATGTCAAACAATCACATACACAGAACCGGAACAACCAGGAGGCAAAGTCATCATGTTCTAAGGTGGAGCAAAATAGAGCAGAAGTCTGTGATGGGACAAAGGATGGGAAATTTATTTACCATTCTCCTTAATCCTTCAAAGCCATTTGAACAAAGAAAGCCTAACATCAGAGACGAACAATTATTGCAAATTAGCTTTTAGTTTTTATTTAACCAACTTGATTAACAAAATACAGAGTATGCCTGAAAATCTTTTGGATTAGTATCTGTTCCCTGGAATTCTAAAACTTGTATGGACCACTTTGATTAAACCAAGGGAAAAGCTGCATGCTTTTTTGTTGTTATTATTTTTTTTTTCTTTTATGACATTTTGTGCTCACTGGAGAGAGAGAGAAAGAGAAAAAGATGGTAAAATTCACTCCCCCAAGAGGTATGGCCATGCAATTGATCCCTTCTCCTTATTCTCTTCACAAGATCTTAGGCAAACCTGGTGTGTTTTTCAAGCCACTGAATCAATTATTTCAACTGCACAGTCAGCCAGGTGGGATCCAGTCACCCAAACTCTAAACCAACTGCTGGTGCAAAAGTTGTACATCTCGATTTTAGGCCAATATTATATCACATACGTTTTGTTGTTATTTATTTATCTATTTACCTATGGTACGACTGATGAAGAAATAGAGAAGCGCAAAGAGATGGAAAGTGAAAAAGCACCACAATGGGGAATGGTCAGGTCACAATCCCTTCTCCATTTCTCCTTTTGGGATTCTGGGCATGCACACACATGGGCTCATCATGTTTTTTTCCAAGTCACTGGGTCCAAGACTCAAAAACCATGCAGTCAGTCACATGGGATCCAGACATCTTAACCACCACCCTACTGGCTGGCTCACATATGATTTTTGTTACTGCATACTCAGGACTTTTATGAAAGTAAAAAATGTTAAGGTACTTTAATTTTCTGGAAGAAGAAATGGAACTTGACTACAGAATACTTGACTGCTTTGGTTCCATGACATCCCTGGAGAGATTTCATTTGCTATTTCTTTTTTCCTTCGTATGTGTCTTCCTTCATCATTTTCTATCCCTTTTTCCTTCTTCATTAGATACTGAATTTCTTCTTGAAGCTGTAGCTTCATCAACTACTGTGGTTTGATATATAAACTTCGGTATGCTCATGAAATTCTTGCTGATTTATGTATTTATTACTATATTCTGTGTGTGTGTGTGTGTGTGTGTCTGTATGTGTGCCCCCCCTCATATGAAGAATTAAATAAGTCATTTATTCCAATAAAATAATATCTACAGTGAAAGTTAAGCTATGGGGCCAGCAGGGGGTGGTTAAGGCACTGGACTCACTCATGGCCAAGTAAATGGCTTGCTTTCTCACTTTCTCTCTCTCTCTGTCTCTCTCTGGCAAGTGTACATTCCAAAAAATAAATTAAATAACAGTAATAATAATAAAATTAAGTAATTTTTTAAAGTTAAATTAGAAGAGCAACAATTACATTCTTGGGAATATGTCAAATAATATTAAAGAAATAGAAATTTTTACAGGTCATGGGACCAGCAGCTGGCATAATGGCTATGTTGCTGGATTCCCATGTAGTCTACCGCAGTTCAAGTCCTGGACCAGTGGCTTAAACTCATGCCAGGTGCATGTGCGTGCATGCCCAGAATCCCAAGAAGATAATGGAGGAGAAGGGACTGTGGAATGGCCATCCTCCCCGGGGGGTGATTTCTCGCTTTCTGTCTCTCTGCCTTTCTCTGTCTTTCTGGAAAGCACAAGTTGCCTATAGCAAAAACCTCTCAAAAAAAAAAAAAAAAGAAATTTTTGCAGCTCAGAATATAATTTAATGAAGCTTATACATGTATATAAAAGTATATCTATCTTTGGGAAGCACTTGCTCAAGTAGGCAAACACTGAGTGTATTCATTCATTCACTGTCCAAGAGAGTGGCCAAAACCTAGGATGCAAAAACTTCATCCCCTAGGTGCTATGTATTATAGAAATAGATTGAAACAGAAGTCATAGTCTAGACTTTGCTATTAAACACTTGAATTGTGATACTAATATTTTATTCAAAAATACTATCACAATAATTTTACCTATGGCCAACTTTATGTAGGAATCAGTCTTTTAAATAATTTTCATTGCAGCTGAGAGTCACTTCTGCTGAGATTTCACAAAGGTTAAGTACAACCCACTATAGCAGCCATCCTAAGCTAAAACCTGCTATTTGGGAGAGCTCACTTGAAACTACTAGACCCTCTTTGAGAATAAGTTCCATAGAGTATTTCTATCTGATTCAATCACTTACTTATGCCATTCATTTTTCAGCATTCAAAAAGCATTTATTTATTGAGTAACTACACTAAAATAGGTGTTGGGAGTATTTCACTCAAATAAAATATTTATGGTCTGTGCTGTGGGCATGACACTTACAAGCATGCCTTTGTCTACTCACTTTTTACCCAAATCAATTAGAAGAGAGAAGATGTGAGGCTTTTTTTTTTTTTTTTTTTTTTTTTGAGGGTGTTGTTGTGAGCGTGTGCACTCCAGAAAGTGAGAAATCACCTCCTGGGGGGATAGACACTCTGCAATCCCTTCTCCTCCATTCTCCTCTTGGAATCTTGGGCATGCACACAGGCGCCTGGCGTGGGTTTAAGCCACCTGATCCGGGACTCGAGAGGCAGTCGACCACATGGGAGTCCAGCAATGTAGCCATTATGCCATCTGCTGGTCCCGATGTGAGTATTCTTAATTAGTGTGCTTTGATTATTTTTAATCTAAAGTGGATGAAAGAAGGGATTGTATCAAATCATATTGAATTGTGTTTCACCAAAAATATTTCGGTTAAAAAATAATTTGTTTAAAAAGTGTTTTAAAATGTAAAATTTTAATAGGCTTTCCAAAATAAAGATAACTTATTTCTGTTATGAGTTAAACAATTGACAAAGTACAGGAGCCCTAGGATATACTTTTTAAGATAAGCTACAAAATCCTCTTTCAAATAAGTAAATAAATATATAATTTTTTTCCTCAAAAATTCTTCATTTATGTAAAGTGTCTTCTAAACTAGATTGGAGTAAGGAGTACAAAACTAGGAGTGATTATTGGTCCATGTGTGTTCAAGTTAACCAAAAATTGTGGTAATTATATATCTTAGTTGTTTAGCACAGCATAAGTACTACTTAACTAGATAATTTTTATATTTTTAAAATTATTCTTTATATCCTTTGAATTAAGAGTTCAAAGAAAAAGATAATCATTTTTAAAATGAATAATAAATTAATATCTTTCCCTTGATCATTATAGTTCTGGATTATTAAGATAATTATTATTTCACTATTATTTTAAATAGTTTCTATAATTTACTCATTGACCTACTAAATATACTAAATATAAAACAACAACATTTCAGGTTAAATTTCAGTTAAAAATTGTTCTGCATTTCTATAAATATTTACAGAAACAATTTTTATCTACCTTGTTCCCTTAATAAAAAATGTTCATCTTTACAAAGTAAAAATTATGATTATCACTTTATATGAAATTCCCTTTTTATTGTAATTTCTACTTTATGCATAATCAGTGTACATCTTTGTGGTGCACAGTGTGGTCTTTTAAAGTATGTATTCATTGCATAATAATCAAACCAAGGATATCAAGAAATACATCATCTTAAACATTATATTTTGTTGTGCAATATTCAATATCCATTCCAGTAGATTATTTTTGGAGGAGAGCATATTTTACTCTGCTGTGGTACACTGTCCTATGTTGTATTTCACTTTTATTTATTTATTTGAGAGATTTTCACTATAGGGCACGTGTACTCGCAAGACAGACAGAGAGAGACATAGAGACAGAAAGCGAGAAATCACCCCCCAGGGGGGATGGTCATGCCGCAATCCCTTCTCCTCCATTCTCCTCTCGGGATCTTGGGCATGCACGCACATGCGCCTGGCGTGAGTTTTTTAAGCCACCGGGTCCGGGACGCGAACCGTGGTCGACTACATGGGAGTCCAGTGACATAGCCATTACGCTAACTGCTGGTTCCCGTATTTCACTTTTTTACACACCTTATGTTTCTTAATTGTTTTTTACTAGATTTCCTCATCTCTCTAAACCTTACCTCCATGTAACTCCTATTAATACCTATCATTCATTGCTCTCTTTCTATGCTATCATGCCCTTTAACTTTCATTAAAGAAGACATTTTGTTGTGTTAAGTGGGAATACACAATATTTGTCTTTCATAATCTGGTTTATTTCATTTACCATTATATCTTCCAGGTTCATTTACTTTTGAGCTAAATGACAGTAATTCATTGTTCCTTATGGGCGAGTAGCATTCCACAATGTATACATACTAGGTTTTTTTTTCTCCATTTATTAGTGTCTCAGCTATTTTAAATAATACTGCAATAAATATAGATGTGAAAATGTTTCTCTGACAGAGTGATTTCCTATCCTTTTGGTAAATACCTAAAAGTTTGATTATGGGGTCAAATGATAGGTCCACTTTTATATCTTTCTTCATCAAATGATTTAAGATATTTTTATCTCCTCTTAGACTTAAAAATACTTTATATTTGCCTCTACCTTTTTCATTTTAATCATGAATTAACAGAACTTAGGTGGTATGCTATTTCAGAATTACTGTTTCTGTAGTACTCAGTATTGCATTGAGTTCATTCTGAAGGAGATGTTTCTATTGTTGATTACAAACCTATTTAGTTAAGGTCAAATCATTAAAAAAAATCACTTTGGAAATACAATACTTGTAAGCTTGTAAGCTCTCTTGCCTCTTCTTGTTCTCACTAAACTCCTTTAAATTATCTATTTCTTTCTGAAGAAATATTGACCAAGAGAAATGATCTGTTGAGGGTTTGTCCGTATTATGCATTCTTAGTTCTTTCTGTGCAGTTCCTTGATTACCAGATAAATATTGGTTCTTGTCTTCCTTGAGCACCTTTCATTCCCTGCAGTATAATTTTATGTTAAGGTTTAGAGATACCACAATCAAATTGCATAAATCTACTCATTATATCATTTAAGCTTTGACTTTCTATTGTAGCCTGTGGGAAAGAAGGTCTTTTCCTATTCTACAGTCTAAATTTAAAATCTAGAAATATGACCAGATGTTCTCATTAAGCATTAAATGAATACCATGCATGTATATCATTTCTTTCTTACACATAATATGCCTTGCAATTTTAGTTTTAATTAAATATGGATTTTCCTTTCCACTTAGCTCATTCTCTAGATAGCTACACTGACTATAATAATATTCTTAGTATTCTCCAATGCCACTGAATTTTTATAGAGTCAATGTCTTACTGTGAAGCCTCAGCTAGAGACGTATGACATTTATGATCTCTTCACACAAAGTGAGAGCTCCTAAAATAAAACATTCCCTTCAAAATTGAACTTTTTACGTATTACCAGCATGGGAAAAAAATTCAAAGATTTCTAAGATGTGCATGTTATGATTCAGATGAAAGGAGACTATTTGTCCATCTCCTTATAGATCTTCTTAAAATATGTTGTAGTATGAGCATAATGACATAAAAATGATTCAATCTACAACGTCAACCTTCATGTACAAAGTGAAAAGAATGTTCATTGAGACACGTTCTCTTATTCATTTTTTTTTATACATATAGTTAGAGAGCATCAGTCCAGTGCCTGGCATTGTGTTGAGAAAATTGGAGGAACAAATTCACTGCCCTCTAGTGTATGAACAGGCAAAACTCGTAGATAGTGAGCACATCATAACAATGCACATGCCCAGCACTAAAGATGTTTCACAACAGAAGAATTAGCTGAGCTGTTACTGAAAAAATATTCTGAGTTTTGTCACATGATTACAGAGAGCAAAACAGGTATGTATACCTAGAGGAAAGAGACTACATAGCAACCACATGTTGCCACATAGAACTAAGGACTCAAGGACCAGACCACATCTTTTTAGGGTCAGATACAACTCCACAATTTAAGTGAAAACATAGGAAAAGTTAGATAAACTCTCCATGTCTTAGTTTTCTCACTTATAAAATAGCGATTACATCATAAGGTTATTATGAGGATAACCTGAGTCAATATATATGAAATGCTTAGAACAGTGCTTGTTTAGATAATTATTAAATAACACTAGAAAATTTCAAGTTTTATCAACTATATCATTTAAGGAATGAATTGCTGAAACATAATCATTTTTTATTTATTTTTAAAAGTAAGTGAAAAGTGTTTTTTGATCAGAGGACTCAATGTGAGTGAAAAAGATGGCTCGATGTCTTTGTTACTCTTCCCACTTTAGAAGTGGAGCCCAATACTTCTGCTCTTCTTGCATCTATGCTGACCTTACTGACAACTGGGTGAAAAGAAGATGGCAGAAGTTATATGTCAATTCCTGGGACCAGATAGCAACAGATTTCGTCACTTCCAGATTCTTGGAACATTCTCTCTGGGAGTCTTGAGCCTCTCTGTAAAAAATCTGACTGCAGAAAAGTCCGCTCATAGATGCCAACTGATTATCCCAGCTGAGCACAGGCTTTCCCTTTTCTCTATTCAGGCACCAGACACAGAGGTGAGGATGGCCTGGATTCTGTAGACAAGCACATCCGCCCCTGCACTGTGCATGGTAAACTCTCCTAGAAGGAGAGGTGGAAGATTACTGACCTCATCCCTGCCTGAATTCTGGATCTGTAGATGTTATATAAATAGATGTTTTAGCACATTGAATTTTAAGATATTCATTATTTAGCAATAAATAACTAAACTAAATGTCCAGGTCATATTTTCATACTCTAAATATCTCCTGAGACTTTGTGACAGTCAAGAGAACAATAATTAATGGCACAAAGAGGTGTGGTATTATCTGTTGAAGATATTCCGTAGTTTTATCAACAGTGCTGGGGAGAAATGTTCACCTGTTGAAATAGCCATTCTGTAAGATAAATAATAATGTGATTGAATGTATGGAAGAAAATGAAATGAAAAAAAAATGATTATGAGGTAAAAACATTTAAACATGTAAATAATTTGTTTAAATAAATAATACAATTTAAAAAAAAAAGAGAACATAATTACTGAGTTTGAATCTGGCACCTGCAGCATGCTAAGGCGGATCCTAGAATAATCTAAATGAGAACTTATGAGGTTCTAAACTAACTCGGTGTTATTAGATACAAACAGAAAAATGTGTTGAATTAAAAATTAAGTTTTCCTTTTTTACATATTTTTTTGTTGTTGTTCTTAAGTTCTGTTCCTATTGAATGGATCCAGTTTGGGAAAGGCTTTTTTTGTTTTGCTACAAGGATATTTTTTAAAAGAGTAACTATTTGATAATTTATGGGGCTATTTCCTAAATTCTCGTTAAGTCATATGACCTGGGGAAAGCAAGTGCTATGATGGTTAAAGCTCAGGACTCCCACATGGGCTACCGTGGTTCAAGTCTTGGACCTGACAGCTTGCTTTCTCTCTGTCTGTCTGTCTCCCTCTGGTGTGTGCACATGTCATATGGCAAACTTAAAAATAAATAAATAAATAAAAGTAAATAAGTGTGTGTGTGTGTGTGTGTGTGTGTGTGTGTGTGTATAAAATATCCAATAAATTGATGTCACAAGCCACAACTTTCAATTTTGAAATAATATGTTTCTAAAAAGAAAAAAAAAATGTATACACACACACATACATTTCAGAGTTTCAGAGATCTAAACAAGATAGCATTATTGTGAGTATATATCACCTGGGGAGACTGAAATCCTCTTAAAGAATGTCTGCGTACAGCATGAATCCAGAGTAATTAAATATTTGTTTCTGGAAGATGTGTGAAGGTCAACAAGATAGCATCCAAGTGTGAGTGGCAGAAGCAATCACAGGTCCCCGTAGCTCCTCTGAGAGGATCAAGGACATGTAGTGCCAGTGTCTTGGCTTTAAATGAGCAGCTTCCAGTGTGCCTGTGTGGAAAGTAAGACTGAACAACATGTCAGGACCCACTTGCCTTGGAGAATGCTGGGAAAGGAACAAGGACAAGAAATGAGGACGTCTCAGCAGAGGCCAGCAAGAGTAGGTGCACAAGAGAGGACCAGTGACACACATCTCCTCACATAATTCCAGGTTGATAAAAAAGAAAAAAAAAAAAGAAAGAAAAACAACCTCTTACTATTTGCCTCAGATTTTATATTAGTTTGTATAGAGGCATCTTATATACAAAACCTTCCTTTCCCAACCATATTTGAAATATTATAGGAGATGACAAAAGGGTCAGACTAATGGAGATTAAAATATCATATTTGTATGGATAAAGCAGTAGGGAAGTGTGACATCGGATTTGTCGTGCATGTGTACTCTGTACTCTCTTTAGCAAGTAGTCAGTCTTAGCTAGTCTCAAGCAGTATTTTTAAAGCATACACTTTTCAAAAGGACCTTACATGTAGGAAGAGAGAATTCATGGTTTTGAAGGTAGACTGTGTGTGCGTACGTGTGTGTGTGTGTGAAAGAAAGTGTCAGAGACAGAAACAAAGATATGATGCAGGGGGGAAGAAAAGAAAGACAGTGAAAGGTGAGGGAAGATGGAGAGAGTAAGGATATGAACACAAAATACTAACTCACAACATCAGCAAGCAAGTCAGTCACCCTTCTTCCATACAGTGGGCTTAAAAAACCCCAAACTACTCATCATCCTCTCATAAAAATGTCAAGAACGTAGAAATAACTTTCCATCCTACAAAGAATCACAGTTAATGTTTATTGAGCCCTTACCATCCATCAAGTACTGTTTTATAATGAGCTCCAGCAACTTGTCCTTTGAAATGCCCCTCTCTGACTATGTATTCCCTTCTGCAGTCCACTGGAAGGCAAACAACTTGCAGAGTGAGCTCTCATCTACTCGTCCAGTATCTTCTGTCTCTAAAATCTGGCTCTTGTCCATGGAAATGTCTCTTAGTGAGGTCACCAGTAAATTATTCATTCCCCAAATCAATGAAAAACTTTTCATTTTTAATATCCATTTCAATGTGTCACTGTTAATTTCTCTACTTGAACATTTCTTCTTCTCATTTGTGTCACAACAATAGTTTTTACTCCTTGCATACACTAGGATGCTACTTACCAATCTCCATTGAGGAGTCCATTTTCTTTGTCTGCTGGTAAAATGTTACAAGAACTCTTGTAATTATTTGTTGGACTTAAAAAAGAATCAACGAAGACCTATATGTTGATGAAGATTCTCACTCATTATCATCCAGATCAGTTCCTTTGCATGACTTTTAAACCCATAGGATAATTTTTATTCTGTACCACTCTTTAGAATGCATGGAAGTGCCTCAAGTACAGAATGTCCCAAATAACAAATTATTATTCTTTATAACTTGTTTGTCCTACTTCTAGCCCATATTATCTATCTTAGAGAATGAAAAAAGCATCTCTACATTTGCCCAAGTAAGATTTTTGGAAAAGCCCTTCCTTGCCTTCACCAAACTTATCTTTTGTGTCTCTTTAATGTCTGGCTTCCCAAGTTTCATATAAAGAATTGATGATGCTGTGTCATTTTCATACTAAATTATTTCTAGAAATGTTTTTAAAACTGGAGTGCATATAGAAAGATGATGAGATCTTCCATATAATATCTCTCTAGAAAATGTTTTTTGAAGAGAGTATGTTTTAAACAGACTCTATATTAAACTAAATGTGAACCACTATATTAGTATTTATTCATGTGAAACAAAATTATTACATAAATACAATTTTGAGAGAAAAAAAGCAAAATATTCATGAACTTATGGGGAAATTGGTAGACTACTGGAATCGAAGAAAAAACTGAATTTATAGACAGTGAAACAAAATTCCAAAATAATAAAAAAAATTTTAAGCCAAACACAAATTTCCTTTAACAATGAAACAAAACTTCAAATAGAAAAATAAAGTAAGTGTAAACACTTTATTAGGAAACATGTAGTTCTCGTGGAAATTAACTATTTCTTTAGGGTACAGAATGGTCTTTAAGAGCATGTGTACAGTGTATAATAAACAAATCAAGGATGTTCTACCCCTTCAGCATTAGACATTATATTATGTTGTGAGCATTCAAAACTTTCTCCACTGATTATTCTGCAAGTATGTACCAAATTGTTTATGAAGTTCTTTACTGTGAAATACAGTTCTAAAGAAAAACAAATGAACTAAAACTCAGGGAAAAAGTCTCATAAATTAATGAAAATAAATTTTTGAAAACAAAGATAATATTAACACAGCCCAGCAAAAGAAGAATTTGTGATTTCCATGTAGAGGAACGTGGGAGATATTCTGAAAGATCTGTGGTATCATTGGTCCAGGTGGAAATAAGTAAAATCATATATAATAATAACTCATAAGGAAGATATAGAAAAAAGACTATTACTCACTGTGAGTTCTTGTATAGACCATAGTATTGGACAGTGCAGAAAAAAGTAAGTCTTCAGGGGCCAGCAGGTGGCATAATGTTTATATTTCTGGGCTCCTACATGGATGATAGTGGTCAAGTCTTGGACCCAGTGGCTTGAAATTCACTCCAGACACATGTGTGTGTGCCCAAGATCACAGGAGAAAAATAGAGAAGAAGGGCTTGTGGCATGGTCATCCTCCCTGGGGGATAATTTCTCACTTTCTCTCTCACTATTTCCATCTTTATCTCTCTCCTGCAAGCACATGTCCCCTAAAGTAAAACCTTCTTAAAAAAAAAAAAAAAAGGAAAAAATAAATCCTAGAAAAAGCAAAAACAAAATAGATGGAAAGAGATGTTTAAAAGTAAAGACATGATAAAGTCAGTGATTTTGTGGTTTATAGGCTTTACAAAGTTCTTGATATTTAGCATTCTTTAAATTTATTACAAAGAAAGACTCAGCTACTTGTAACATTTTGGACTTTTCTTCTGTTATCTAGTTGTATATGATGAGTGATGGTTATAATAAATATGTAAGTTGAAACCTGTGGAGAGAATTATATGTCAAATAATAGGTGAATTTGTATTTAAGCATACTTGTATGTAAGATAGTTGAATCTGCATTTTTTAGCTCTTTAGATGGGAAATTTAATCCTAACACTAAATGTTATTATCGATATGTGTGAACTTATCCTTTCTTTCTAATTGTTTTTATGTTCTCTTACCTCTACTTATCTCCCTTTAGTTTTCCTGGTGTAATATACTCTTAAGTATTTCCTAAATAGCTAGTTTAGTTTCGGCAATTATGTCAACATTTGTTTATGTGGGAATCATTTTATTTCTCCTTCCTATTTGAAGGATAATATTAACAGGCATAGTACTATTGGCAGAAATTGATTTTCTTTTGGCATTTTAATTGGTGTTTTAAATATGTCTTCCCATTCTTTCATTGCCTGCATTGTTTCAGTTGAGAGATCAAATCTTAGTCTAACAGGGTAACTTTGTAAGTATTCTAGTGATTCTCTCTTTCCATTTTTAGAATATTGTCTTTGCAAATCTTAGTATAATAGGGTAACGTTGTAAGTATTCTAGTGCTTCTCTCTTTCCATTTTTAGAATATTGTCTTTGTCTTTGATTTTTACCAATTTGCCTATAATATGCCTTGGAGAGAATTTTCTTGTATCTATTTGGTGTCCCTTGTATTTCCTGGATTTGAATATGCACATGCTTTGCTAAATTTGGAAAGTTTTTAGCTAATATATCATGAAAGAGATTTTCTATGCCTTTGACTATCTCTTTGCATTTTGAAATACCTCTTTTGTGACTATACAGTTGTCCAATCATGTCTAAGATTTCCTGTATGTTGTACTTATTTTTAATGGTCATTCTTTCATTCTTTTTGGTTGCTTGAATTAAATCACAGGTTTTGTCTTCAAAGTCAGAGGTTCTTTCTTTTGTGTGGTAGAATCTGCTGTTGATACTTTCGGGGAGATATTTATTTTCTGCATCATATTTTTGTCTCCAGTTCTATTTGATTCTTTCCAGTGTGTCCATCTCTTTATGGAGTTCTTTCTTCAAGTCATGAAACCATTTTCTCATCTCCCAGAACCGGTTGTCTGTTATTTCTGCATCTCATTGAGTTGTGTAACAGTGAATATTCTGAATCTTTTATTTCCTGACATTTCTGTGTTCTCTTGTGTTGTATCCATTGTTTGTGAGTGATTATTATATTCCCTTGCAAAAGAGGTATTTCCTGATTTTTGGCTATTTCTTGAGGCTCTGATTTGATTTTTAGTCATCTGGCAATATACTCAATTTTCATTTTTCTGTGGAGTATGTGTCTTTAGCTATGTGCTCATGCCCTTCCCTATGGTGTGTGTTAGCTCTGTGCCAGTTTCCCTCTGCTGTGGATAGGTGTGGAATCCACACTAGGAGTTTGAAGCTCAGGATTTTAGATAGAATTTTCTCTCCTTTTACTCATAAAGGAGTTGTGGGAGATAATTCCTCGAGTCTCCTGTCTTCAGGTGTTTGATTCATGTATGCCCAAAACTATCTGTTCCATGTGGGTGGAAGCTGAGACCACTTCACACCCACACAGGCGAAGGTAATCCCTCTTTCCCCACAGCAGGTTAGGCAGGAGTCCCTGATGAACTCAAGCTGAGCAACTTTGGCTTCTGTGTTGCTCCTGGATGGGTGAAGGGCAGAACAGCACATATACAACAGCAGCACCTACATTCTATCCCTTCTACTTCTGGGATTTGAAATTAACTTCCTTTTTTAAAGTTGTTTTTAAAGTTTTCTTTAAGTGGTATGGTGATTAGGGTGGTGGATAACACATGGCCAATTGTGTGATTCAAATACTGGACCTGGAGGGACCAGCAGTTAGCGTAATGGCTATGTCACTGGACTCCCACATAGTCGACCGCGGTTCGAGTCCTTAAATTCCCTCTGGGCGCGTGTGCGTGCATGCCCAAGATCCCAAGAGGAGAATGGAGGAGAAGGGATTGCGGCGTAGCCATCACCTCAGGGGAGTGATTTCCTGCTTTTTGTCTCTCTGTCTGTCTGGTGAGCACACACGCCCTATAGCAAAAACCTCTCAAAAAAAAAAAAAATACTGGACTCGGCAGCTTGAAATATATGCCAGAAACATGTGCATGCATGACTAAAATCGCGAAATGAGAACGGAAGACAAGGGATTGTGGTGTGGCAATCTCCCCTGGGGCATGCTTTTACTTTCTGTCTTTCTCTTTCTGTCCAGTGAGCACATGTACCCTAGGACAATTATTTTTAAAATTTATTTTAGTGTATTTTTTAAAGTTTAATATTAACTATTTTTAAAGTATATACAATGCTTTTGGTATAAAGTTTCACGTATTCTAATATCTAATACATTGGAACCTATTCACTGCCATCTGGTGTCAATGTAATCAAATTGCAGTGGCAGTTCCTTAGACTAACAGGTTTTATTGTCTAACAACTGAAATTGCAAAATTAAATATGCAGGGAGACAAGTTTGACATTAAACATTCTACCACACTCAAAAGTATTATGAGTTTAAGCAAAGACAGACAATTAAATTAGTTTCTTGTAGTGCTTTACAATGAGGCACCAGTTCAATGAAGTAACATTTATGTTACTGAAAGGCGGTGGCACAGTAAATCCTACTTCATTGCCAATATACTGAAGATCAAAACAATCAACCAAGCTCCAGTGGTAATAAATTGAAAGTCAGTGGAGCACAAAATGTATTACTGTTAGAATTAATTTTGGCACAAAATGGGTTGTTGAGTTTTCCCCTTTTCTTAAGGCAAATCAACCCCAAGCAAATAGTTAATAGACTGTTGAAAGGTAAATTCAATCTGCTCATAGTATTCTGATGGAATTTGAATTTTATGTTTGATTTTTGAGCACAATATAATCATTGGGACTCCATTTTGCATGTATTTTGGAGAAATTTTACCATAGAATCATGATTAAGTTGTATCTTTAAAAGTATTAGATTGAATATGGAATTAGTTTACACATTTACCAAGAAGTTCTTAAGGACCAGCAGTTGGTCAAATCATTGATTGTAGTAAACTGGCTTAATATTTTTATAGACTTCTGTGATTTAAACTTACTAACAACGTTGGAGTATGTCAGATGAAGTTGTTTGAAAATGGAAAATTTATGACAATACTAGATGGTGCCAAACAAAAGAAGCTGACATGTTTTAAGAGTACTCTTAGCACATAGAAATAAATAACCTAAAGCCAGATGCTATGGTTCAATCTAAGGTTCTAGATGGGATTGCTGAGATGAAGCAAGTGCATGGCTCTACTCTTACAGGTTCTCGGCAGTCTCTTTACTAGCTTCTATTCTCTTTTCTTTTGCTAATTTTAGACTAGGATTTGAAAACTGTCATGTTTTTAAGACTGCTTCATTGTTTAATTTTTACTATTGAAAAAATCTGTAGTCATTAATGAGGAAGGCTTGATCCATATTTATTTATTGGAGGTGATGATTTCCTTCAATATCTAAAATAATAGACACAGTTTATCTACTATATTTTACATAAACAAAACTATCTAACAATATTATTATTAAATATAATTTAGAAACTCAGCTCAAATAATCTACAGAGAAGATGTTTTTCTGTAAGTTTATTCTGACACTCTCTGGTCACATCTCTTTTTCAAAGACATTCTGCCAGGAGATTTCCAAGTACATAACTCAGTTCCTTATTGAACCCAAGTTCTGTAGGTCCATAAAAATCACAGAAGACTGATGCCATGTTTTAAGGTTCATAAACATGTCATAAGGTTCATAAATTGAAAGACAATTGTGCACCTCAATAAACTCAGTGGAAGAAATCATGAGTCTCTCAGCATTGTTGCATGCATGGTATTACACTGGCTGGACTGCTTCTCCAATTTACTGTCAGTACTAGAAATATCCTGCCACAATCAGTGGAAACATTTTTTTTAATCACTTTGGGAAATTAGGACTGCCACTCAAAAATTTCTAAATAATACACTGAGAGTAATTACTATGGAAGTATGTGTATTTCCAGAGTCAGAAGAGATTTTCCTTCCATGTCTCCATTTATAATAAGGTAACTAACTTGCCTTGCTCAAGATCATCTAGTGGCAGATTCAGAACTTTGCTTCAAGTCTCATAAGCCACCCAGATTTACCTTAGCTATGAAATATCTTTTATATGGTCACCTTCATTCTGAGAATACTTTAAGCCTTTACTAGTACTTTTATTTTTCATTGTAAAGATCCTGATTCATACAGACCAGCAAATGGCATAATGGTTATGTCACTGGACTCCCACATAGTCGACCACAGTTCAAGTCTCAGACCCAGCTGCTTAAAACTCACACGGAGCTTGTGTGTATATGTATGGGCCCAAAATCCTGAGAGGAGACTTTAAGAAAAGGGACAGAAAGCAGTGTGTTCATTCCCCCCACTGGGGAGTGATCTCTTGCTTTCTGTCTCTCTGTCTGTCCAGCGAGCACACATCTCTTATAGCAAAAATCTCTCTAAAAAAAGAAAAAAAAAAAAAACCTGACACCTATACTTTTGCTTTGAATGTATTTTTTTTTCTCATAATCTAAAGTTAAATTTTTTGCCTATGAATGTGTGTAAAACACAGAGGTTTTAGTAACAGAAGTTACTATCATTATATACATTTATTTTGAAGTCATTTAGGATTTTAGTTATTGTTATATGCCAGATTAAAGCTGCTTCTCAATCCATGTGGGAACTGATGTGCATAGTTACATGAGAAAGCAGTCATAAAAAACACTATGCAGGCCATCTCTGTGATCTGGTAGTTATGGCAGCTGCATCCACATGGCTGACTGCACAGTTTAAATCCCTAACCTGGTGGCTTGAGAAACACAGGGACACATGTGCACGTATGCCCAGATGCCCAAAATTGGGGAAAGATGGAGGGGAATGGTCAGGCTGTTGCTTTCTCCCTTCTCTCTATCGCTGTCTCTCTGTGTGTCTCTGGCAAGCACATAAGCCTTCTAGTAAAATAAATAAACAAATAAATCTCTTTCTCTTTCTCTCTCTCTTTCTTTCTCTTTCTCTTTCTCTGTTTCTTCTCTTTTTCTTTCTCTCTGAGAGTGTATGTGCCCTCTGACTATAAAAATATATATTCTTAAAAAACCTCTCTATTCTTGTGATAGTGATGATGTTGGTAACAGCTACCAATGAAAAGATTAATTTTTCTTGTTAATTTAGACATGTCTCCCTATGCTCAGCTTGGCATGTTTTTTAATCAATCGCTTTAACCATAAATAAATAAATACCTAGAAATATATTCCTAATAATTTATACCACTACCAATTGTTGTCAAATGTTGGAAGGTAGAAATTGTTCATAACAATTGTGGATGTTTCACAGAATTTTTTAAACATCTATTTTGAACAAAATAACATTTATAAAAAAGTATGTAAAATGGTATGCTTGCATATTATTTAGTAATTTTTGCATTTTTATTTTTTATTTAATTAATCAAATGTATATGCTTTAAGGATAGCAAAAATGGTTGAAATGAATATAAGCATTCTGAGAAATAAGACAAATAATTTTTATAGAGCATTAGAGAAAAGATCAAATTGACTTCTATTGAAATAAAAGCCTAAAATGAATGAAGTTGAACAATGAACACTGAAAAATGAGAAAAGAGATTAGAAATGAGATAGAGCAAAATGTTATAAGGCTAATCAAATTAAATACTTGCTTTGAATAACTAAAAAGCTGCAAACAATGTAGAATGGCACAACCTAGAAAAATTGTGTTATATCTGTGAATATTGTAATTAATGTAAATAAAAGTGTTAGTATAACACATCACTTTTTATTTCCATATGACAAAATCAATATGTGTCATATTCTACAAGCTCTCAATAAAACACTTTGACAGCCTCTACTTATATATGTCTCAGCTTATATTTGGTAGTTCTGCTCTTTTCAAGAGTGTGAACATATACTTCTTAGGTTTCAAAAATTATTGTGCTAAATATAAGTAAAATAGATAAATAAAAATATAAATTAATTAAAGTACTTTTTAACTGCTAGATTGTATGTGTGCTTGCCAGAGAAAGACAAAGAACAAGAGAGAGAAAGTATTTTCCATGGGGAATGGTCACACTACAATCCTCTCTCCCTCCTTTTGGGATTTTGGGCATACATACGCACCTGGCATATTTCTCAAGCCACTGGGTCCAAGACTCAAAATGTGTAGTCAACCATGTCGTATTTGGCTCCTTAACCATCAAGCCATGGACTGGCCTTAATTAAAATTTGAAAACTTTAAGTATCCATTCCAATCTGCTGGCATGACATGTTGCCCTGTATATATTCAGTTACATTTGATGCTTTTAACAAGCAAAAATGTGCTCTGATAGAACATTTCAACTTCTGTTTACATAAGAGCCGTTAACAGTATAGCAAACCTTAACAAATGTAGTTACAGAAAAATCCTCCATTTTTCAAATGCTCTTCTTCCATGTTTGACAGATTCTCTTTATCATCTCTTATTATAGAATAGGCCCAGAAAGGAGATGCATTTTTTTATCTAGTGTCATTATTTACAAGAATCACTTAGTTATACCATTTGCCATTGCTGTGTATGCTATGAATGCCACAGGTTAATTTTAAACATGGTTTTTAATAAGTGCTATTTTATTAAACATATACTTTCATCCAAGTGATATAAAATGTTGACTTCTTTCTTAAACCACTGAGGCAGTGACTATTTCTGTCTTTCTGTCTTTCTTGAAATCACAAAATGCAGTTATATTACTGGATCCCCTTAGTATAAAGAATTATACAGATATGATCTCACCTAAAAACATATCCCTTAGTTATTAATAAACATGATACTTAATACGATATAATATTTCATGGTGAAGTATTTCAGAACTGTCACTAGTCATTTATTCTATGCTCAGTATTTTGTGATTTTCATATGAAGTTCTCCTTACTCAATAATTTTTATTACAGACGCTTTTAGCTTAGTTAAATATCGTTCACATTCCAGGAGCCCCCAGATTTCTTAGACATATATAGGACACAAACCTTAAATAAAATTAATTCACTCTGCCATTTTGTGTCTCATCCACTTGAAACATATACAAACATTCACATTCATACATGTTCTAGTAGAGAAGAGACAGCACACAAACAATGGAAAAACAGAGCAATACAATTTTAGGTAATCTTACATCGCATGAAGAAATTAAAATAGAATTATGTGATAGAGATTGAGAAGAAAGTAATTTAAACCAGATGAAAAAAATTGCATTTTGAGGTGTCCTTTTTGTTAAGAGTGGTATTCCACAAAGAGGTCACTAAGAGAGCACTATGACAGACATTTCAAATTAAATACACACACATACACACCCAAAACAGAAGTTATAAATGATACATAAATGATTTCAACAAATAATTAAGCAGGTAATTAAATTAAAAATTAAATATTAAATATGAAATAAATAATCCAAAATAGGAGTCCTATCATTCTTCAGCACTTAATATCTTTTACAAGGTACATGCTTTTCAACATATCTGGAAACATTCTGGGAATTCATGCTCTCTGGCTATGGTAGAGAAAACATGCTCACAATGAATAAATGAGAGTCTGTCATCCAATTTCTGATTTACAGTCTTAAAACCTATTGTTTCCCTCTGTTTGCACTTACACTATTCTGCCTGTCATGTAACTACCTCACTATTGTCTCTTTCAAGTTGCACTAAATGTGAAATTTCCTTTGCAACATTCATAGCCGGAGAACTTTGGGGTTTTGTGGCCCTCGGCTTATGCTATCACCATTAAAACAGATACCATGTTGTAATTACTTGCATACACCTCATCTACGTCTGTTTTAATTACTTGCATCTACCTCTTGCAAAATTCTTAGCAAAATATTAGCAAACATATAAAGTAACATATCAGTATAGTATATCATGACCAAGTGAGAATCATATAATAAATAAAAGCTTATTTTAATACTTGAAAAATACTTCACTAAGTCATCACATGAAAAAAGAAAATAAAATATTTTAGTAGATACAGAAAAGGCATTTTGAAATATCAGCATTCATGCATGATATAAATTGTCAACAGTCAGTTGGAACGTCTTCAAGATGAAAAGGCATATCTACAAACACATACAGGTGTTCTCTGCTTTAATGAGGAAAGGCTAAATGTTTTCCCCAAAGATATGGTTAAAAAAAAAAATAGGACGTCTGTTCCCACAGTTCTATCCAGCGTTTTAGAGATTACATTTAGTACAATAAAAAAAATGGAAAGATAATGTAATGAATTCAAATTGGAAAGAAAGAAATAAAACTATTACAGATAATATGATCATCTAGGGCAAAAAAAAAAAAACATTAAAATCTATAAAAGCTCTATAGGAATTTGTACATGAGTTAAGTAAAATCATAGATACTAGATCAATCCCATGTCTTTATATTAACAATAAGAATCATACATTAAAACTATGAGTTGGCCACATAGCCTAGTGGTTCAGGTAACTGGTTTCCATATGGCCAACTGGGGTTTAAGTTCTATCCCCAATGGCTTACAAAACACCTCAGGTATGTATAGAAATAAGCTCAAAATCTTGACAGGATTGAGAAATGGAGAAGGAATTGCAGTATGACCATCCCTGATTGGAGGGTCCCTTCTCCTCTTTCTCACTCTCTCTCACAAAGACACACACCTTCTCGCAATTAAAATAAAATGAAACTTAAATTAAAACTAAAATCAATGCACTTTACACCACTAATGCATTTAAATACGGATTAATATTGGCAGAAATTATATGCTTCTTAGACATGATCAAAACTAAGACTTCTGGTCTTTGTAAGAAAAGAAACTATGAACTACAAGAAAATATTTTTAAACATGTATCAGACATAAGATTGTATCTAGAATATAAAATAAACTTCCACAAGCTCCTTAATAAGAAGATTATCCAATTAAAAATGGCAAGTATTTAAAGAAATATTTCACTGAAGAACAGTACAGATAGAAAATAAATATATAAAAGGTGAACAGCAGCATTATCATTAAGGAACTATAAAAATTAAAATTCAAAACCTTGATATGCCTACTAAGATGACTTATTTTTGTTTTGTTTTGTTTTGTTTTGTTTTGTCATAGGGTGCATGTGTTCACTGGCGAGAGAGACAGAGACAGAGGGAGGGAAAATGAGAAATCACCCCTCCCAGGAGGGACGGCCACACAACAGGCCCTTGTCTTCCATTCTCTTCTTGAGATTTTGGACATGCATGCACATATGTCCGGCATGATTTTCAAGTCACTGTGTATGGAGCTCGAACCACAGTTGGCCATGTGCAAATCCAGCACCTTAACCACCCCACCACCTGCTGGCCCCCAAAAAGCTAAATTTTAACTCATGTTTGACAACATACAGTGTAAGCAAATGTGTGAACCAATGGCAAATTGTTATATGTGGCTGGTGAGAATTTAAATTAGAATGGTAATTTTAACAATGATCTGCAGCTTCTTTTAAAGTTAGATAAAACAAGAGTCTTCAGCAAGTTCATTGAAATTTATATGATGAAAAAAATGTATGGATTTCAAAAATGTTTTGCACCAAAATAAACTTATACTTTAATTCTGTTTTACATGAACTTTTTGAAGTCCCCACATACACTTAACATATGATCTAATGAGCCCATCTTTTCATCCAAGATAAATAAAATAAAGTTCCACATGAAGAGTTCAATGTAAATATTTTTTGCAACTCTGATCCTAGTAAGAAAAAAAATTGGTAAAAATCCAAAAATAAATCAGCTGGCAAATGAACACAAAATCAATAGCATATTTTTGCAGCAGAATACTTTCAGTAATGAAATAGAACAGACTACTGACATGTACAGAACATAGATTTTACCAAACGCATTATAATATGTGAAAGATGCAAGACAAAAGGGTACATAATATATTATCCCCTTACATTATACTCTAAAATAGACAATTACATAAGATAAAAGTTGGGTCAATGTTTGCTAGGGGCAAGGTCAGGGAAAAGTGATTAACTAAACAGAGAATTGAGACTTTTGTCATATAACAAAAATATTCTTTTATTTTTTATGGAGAGGTGTTTGCTACAGGGAGTGTGTGCTCACCAGAGAGACAGAAATACAGAAAGAGAGAAATCACCTCCCCGGGGGAGATAGCCATGCCACAATCCCTTCTCCTCCATTCTATCGGGATCTTGGGCCAGTCATGAGTATAAGTCACCAGGTCCAGGACTTGAACCATGGTCAACTACATGGGAGTTCAGTGACATAGCCATTACGCTAACTGCTGGTCCCAACAAAAGTATTCTTTAGCTTGATTGTGATGATGGTCATATCATGGTATAGATTTTTATTGTAGATATAGTGTACATTTGTTATAGGTGGGTTTTGCATCATATAAATTATCTGTCATAGTATTGTATGTTTAAAAATTATGAATTTTAGATATATTAATTTTACCTTAATAAACATGACTTAATTTGAATGGAAGGAGAAAGAGGGAAGAGGAATAGGAGAGAAATAAAAGAAAAAGAGGAATATAAAAAAATGATGACATAGGGGCCAGCAGATGGCATAATGGGTATATCGCTGGACTCCTATGTAGGCAACTGCTGGGCATATGTGCATGCATGCTCAAGATCCCTAGAGGAGAATGGAAGAGAGGGGATTATGATATGGCTATCCCCCCGGGGGGTGATTCCTCAATTTCTGTCTTTCTGTTTCTCTCTGTCTTTCCAATGAGTGCATGCACACTATAACAAAAATCCCCCTCTAAAAAGAAAAAAAAACCTGAAATATAGAAGGTAGAACAATAAGACAGCAGGTGTTTCTGAAAAAGGAAGCCAAAGCAAAAATGTAGAATTCAAGAGAGCTTTCATCAATGGGTTAAAACTACATATTGAAAAATTTGAATATGGAACTGAAATTAATTAATCAGAATAAGCATTACCAGGAAATATGCTAACAAAATTAGTAAATGCTAAATATTTTATAAAATCATAGGGAAAAAACAGCACATACTTAATAATGCAAAGAAAATATTTTGTCATAAGACTGAATGAAAATTTTTTTAAGATCAAAAGAAAGTTACTCAGGAGAGACAAAAAGAGTGAGCCAAAAGATTCCATGTCTAGAAAAATGACTTGTATCTATAAGGGCAAAGACAAACTACTGTTAAAATATTAGAACTCAGGGGATATGTCTCTCCTGACCTCCTCTTTTGATTTTTACCAGCGTGTAATCTTTGGATTATATAACTAGATGATGAGTACTCAAATAAGTTATTTGTAGAAATAAAACTAAATAAAGAATAAAAAGATAAAGTATAACTCCTAATGGCTTTCTGTTCTTTAAATGTAACTATAGTATGACCATGACACATGAGTAGAGAACACAGGAAATATATGCAAAAAATATATTATAATTCTTCTTGTAAATTAGATCAATATTAAGGGGAGTTATTTTAAGTTTTATTATTCTAAGACCATTGTGTGTCTAATGTGAAAGAAAGCAAATTAGTAATTATCTTGAATATTCTATTATGTCATCATTTCTGTTCTTGATAGCCATAATTCTTAGTGTGGAATGCTGGGAAAATACATGGAATACCAAAGTGGTTGTCTTAGTTCAGGCTTTTGCAAGACTATACCATAGACTGGATGTCTTAAATTAAAGAAATGTATTTCTCACAATTCTAAGGATTAGTAAGTCCCCAGAAATGAATTTTTCCTTGTGTGCAGATGGCTATCTATTGTGTCTTCACATGGGGAAGAGCTAAGAGAGAACTCTCTTCTTATAATGACACTAAACCCAAGCATGAGGGCTTCACCCTCATGACCCTCTCCTGGGTTCTACCTCCTAATACTATCACACTAGGGATTAAGCTTCTACTTAGAAATTTTGAGAGAACACAAACCCTCAGTGCATAGCCGTGAATGAACAAAAACATTATAGTCCTGACAGGGAGTAGGAAGTTAATAAATGACCTTATAAGGTATTTTAACGTAGATAGATATAGATATATACAACGGTATTACATTATATGTGCATGTACGTTAACTTTTCTACATATCTCTATCCATCTATCATAGCATATAAAACATATATTATAGATCTCAACTCTCTCTAATCATGATTTCAAGAAACAATGACCACAGAAGCAAAGGGACTATAGTCTTAAAGCAATTATTTAGTAAACAACCCTAGTACTCTTAGAAAAATTGCTTAATTCATACTGGGGCTGGATGTGAACAAATTGAACCTTGACCATCATGTCATTATATCAAGGTAGCTGGAGTTATCAATACTAGATCATGTCAAAAGGACTTGAAAAGCAGCATGAAGAATTTCAAATTGATCAAAGATGAAGCTACATGAATTTCAGGAAGCATACTAATTGTAACTGATTAAGTCTCATAAAATATGTTTAAGTTTTATAAATTTATAACTGTATTGTAAGTTTTTCAAAAGGTATACCAAAAAACAATTTTCTTTCTTAATAACTGATCGATAAAGGGATAGAATAAAACATTTATCTATTATTTTCTGTATAAATAATACACTCAATATTAAGTAGAGAAAAACATCATTTACATCATTCATAAGACAGCCAAAGAGAATAAACCCAAGTTCAAGGGTCGGCTGACAGTTTTCAAAAAATGGAGACGGAGCATCCTGAACCATGTGAAGAATATGCAATCAGCAAGACTCAGATTGTGGGATGCTCTACAGGTCAGAAAGCCTTGGTTCTTCAAGACATAAACAATGATGAAGAGGAAGATGAAGGCAGAACATGGAAGTTAAGGGAATAAAAATATTTTTATATATCTTTTTCTATGTATATCTATCTTTATATATATATTTGGATTTGCCTTAGGTCACGTGAGCTTGCTGGAGAGAGACAGACATAGTGAGAGGAAAGGTGAGAAATAACGCCCCCCCCAGGTGGGATGACCACTCCCATTTGCTTCTCCTCCATTCTCTTTCTGGGATCTTGGGCATGCACACAACACGGTCCCATAGTGATTTTTCAAGCCACAGGTTCTAGGACTCGAACTGCAGTTGGCCAGGTGGAAGTCAAGTGACATAATCGCTACATCATCTGCTGTTCCTGTTTTTATGACGTTTTACAGGCAAAATTAAATTATAATGTTACGCACACACGTAGTCCCATAGTGATTTTTAAGCCACAGATTCTAGGACTCGAACTGCAGTTAGCCAGGTGGAAGTCAAGTGACATAATCACTACATCATCTGCTGTTCCTGTTTTTATGACGTTTTACAGGCAAAATTAAATTATAATGTTACGCACTTGATTGAATATAAGAACATTGGACCAGCAGGTGGGCACAGTGGTTAAGGTGCTAGACCTGATGCTTGAACCTGGTGGCTTGAAATCACACCATGGCTGACACCACGGTTGGAGTTTTGGACCTAGTGGCTGGAGATCCCACAGACATGTCTGCTTGCATGCCCTAAATTCTAGGAGGAGACTGGAGAAGAAGGGATTGTGACACAGCCATCCCCTCAAAGAGTGATTTCTCATTTTCTCTCTCTGTCTCTTTCTGTCTTTCCAGTGAGTGTATGTACTCTATGGGAAAAAAACTAAAGACATATATGAACATAAAGAGTAATGTTTACTATAAAACTTCAAAGTAGTATTTACTATTTGGGGAAGAGACATGATTGTAATTAGAATGGAACACATGGAGGGGGATCTGAGATTGCTTGCTAATTCTTAATCTCCTTATCTGATTACAAGGATACTTGTTTTACAGAATTTAGAAAAGTTTAATTTGTTTTGTTTGGTTTACCATATCTACATAGTATTTTTTGATAAAAGAGTTAAATAGCTAAACATTTCCTGCTATAATGAATTAACCCTTGAAAGCAATGACATCTTTTCAGTATTTTTGTTACCATTCTGCCTGCTGTGAACATTGTTCATAGGAACAAGCGATGAGCTGCATGCTGCAGACCACGTCCAGGTGTCTTAGCGCCTTGAAAGGAATCCATTCAAATTGGGTCGCCAGATATTACACCAAGTTATCACACTGAAGCTAATGACACACCAAAGGCACCATAATTTCTAAGTTTTTTTCTTTATTTATTTGGAAACAAATATTTATCCTTTTTTAAAAGCAGCAATTGAACATCTATGTTAATTTTGATTGCTTAATCTTTTTTTTTTTTTTTTTTGTATATCCTAAGAGAGAAATAAAACACCATTTTCTTCTCTTTCCATTAGTGGTCTAATATTAATTGAATGTTACCTTAGCTAACAAAGAAACAAAGAAAATAAATTATCCAAATTCAGAGCAAATTATCAATAGAAGTCAAAGAAATACAAAAGTGAAATGCTTCTAATAAATCCTAACCTCTATTGAGAGCCTATTATGAAAATCAGTTTCACCCGGACCAGCAGTTGGCGTAATAGCTACGTCGATGTGTTCAACCACGGTTCAAGTCCTGAACCCAGTGGCTTAAACTCACGCTGGGCATGTGTGCATGCATGCCCAAGATCTCACGAGGAAAATGAAGGAGAAGTGATCACAGCGTGGCTATCCCCTATGGAGGGTGATTTCTCACTTTCTGTCTCTCTGTCTCTTTCTGGTGAGTGCACGCACCCTGTAGCAAAACCTCTCCCAAAATAAAAAAAAAATAATAAAAAAATAAAAGAAAATCAATTTTACCTATAAGCTCTTTTAAAAGGAAGCTATGGAAATGTAGTGGGATGTAAAAACTTCTTTTAAATTTCTTTTTAATTTTTTTCTTTAAATATAATGTGTTTCACCACAGGTTGTCTAAGCATAATGATGAACTCAAAATGAAAGTACTATTTTAAAATGATATGTCATTATAATAATATACAGTATAAAATGTGTAAGATACTCAACACTGTGTTTTGTTTGGAAATGGTAAGTAGTCTTACAACAATAAAATATAAGTCTATTGTAATCAATTCTAGATTTATAGATACTGGAAAACATTCCTTGCCCTAAGATGTTTTTTACGTTTTAAGTGAGAAGTTAACGGGCTTGGTGCAGAATAAAAATTGTGTTGGGTTCTCAAATTACATACACTTGTGCAATATTTCAAATAGACATATTATTGAATTCATTTAAAATTTTCAAGTAAATATCACAGTAGACTTAATTGTCAAGAATAAATTGTAAAACAATTCAAATTATAAAAACCAAACGATGTATTGTAACTACTTTTGCTCTAAGCTAGTGACTCATTTATAGCTTCTTAAAAGGAGGGGAAAAAAAAGAGCTGTCAGTGTTTTGTAGCTGCCATTTCCTTAAGGGATTAAATTTAGTGCTAAGAAGCTGGTTTGCTAAAATTTCTAATTTAACATTCGAACAACCATATAGTTGTTAGCATAACTTTGCCTTTTGCCATTTCCATCTGCAATGTTAATCACAATTCTGGGACCCTTATCAGTTAAACATGCCAAGTTCTATCAGTTGGTGAAGTAATTGAGGATGGCAGTAAGATTTTCTCAGAAAGTACTTAAATATGAATTGGAATTTTCTAAAGCTTTATCAAATTTAACATTTCTCTCAGCTGAAATATCCCATGCATGCAGAAAAATGCAGACATCCATGATATTCAGATTTCATGAGATAACAGTGTAAGAATCACTGTCCTAATAGTCTCACAATTAAATTAATTAGCAGTAACTATAGAACGTACTCTGTAGGAACTATAATACAATAAATCCTCAGTTTTGGCATTTTTGTGTTCTGTAGTTATCGAAATAGCTTTATTTCAGAGTAAAGCACAATACTTATTTGTGCTCTATATCCATCTACAGATATATTTAAACATATGCTCATACTGGGCACAACTTTGCACTCTATCTTCTGACTTCATAATTCCTTGAAGAAATTTTATTACCAATTAATGATGAATGTCATGTTTATGTTTCCAAGATCCTGTGTTCACAGATGCCACATAGCATTTAAGACGCTGATGAAGAACTGGGGGGGTTGATATCCCTGGGTGGTGTCCATATTCAAAATATCAGTCCAAATGGATAAAACATTAGCAAGAACTAGAACTAGAGATCAGTTGGGAAAATCATGAGTTAAAGGAAAGTTTTGATAGAGGAAAAAGTACATCATTTCTACCAAGGTCAAAGTTTCACTCAACCTTCAACTCTTAAAAATACCAGTATTACAGTGGATTTTGGTAAAAACAGTTTTGTGTTTTAGAAAAACCTTGAATTGGCAAATAAAGTAAACAATAAACTAAAAAATTCATATCTAAATGCCCCAAAGTCTTGTTAGAACATGACCTACTGTAAGATGGATTTCTTTCTGAGGTATTTCATTCTCAGACTTCCTCCAAGGGGATTCTTTAAAGTAAGAAGAAAAGAATCTGGTTGTAACATTTTTGTAACCTATAACAGGCTAATGTGTATTGAAAATGTTAGGTACTCCAATGTCCTTTTTTAAAAATTAAATACCATATCAGGGTACATTTAAAAATTATACTCAAAAGAAGTATTTAGAAGATCACTATATAAGATTTATTTACTCATTTATTTATTCCTCATTCAACTAGTTGCACATTTCTAGTTGCAACATGTAGTTTGCAAAACAAAAATTCTAATGAAGATCCTTAATGGGCACCCTTATTAACAAAATGAAATGGAAAATGAAGAAAATGATCCACCTTTTTTGAGAACAAGCCTCATTTTTCCAATTATACTCAAATCATCAATGAATGAAATGAACTCATCTTGTGTAATTTGGGCTATCATTTCAGCAATATTTAGAGTTAACAAAAATTATTTATTGAAAAATCCTACTACTGAATATATAACACCTGAGATCATTATGAAACTGAAACACAAGAAGATATCATTATTACATATAACCATGTATAAAGCAAGGAAAATAGGTAAATACCTGTTTCACTGTCAGATAACAATAACAACAGAACAATGACACAGGTAGATTAAATCCACACATCATTAATAGTACAAAGATGTTCTTTATTCATTATTTTATTATAAAGTCACTATCAGAGATTATTCTTTCCTGATGAAAATTTTTTTAAATACCTATTTCACTGTCAGATAACAATAACAACAACAGAACAATGACACAGGTAGATTAAATCCACACATCATTAATAGTACAAAGATGTTCTTTTTTCATTATTTTATTATAAAGTCACTATCAGAGATTATTCTTTCCTGATGAAAATTTTTTGTGTTCATCACAATCCTGCCTAGTAGTGCCTGTCTTTTCCTACACAGTTCTTAATTGTGCAACTATCGTTCAGCTCTTCATTGTATAAAACTTGTGTGATTACTTCCAAATTTCTGACTTCATGGAAGAAGTCATTATTCTGCATCCATTCCCAACATTTTATATTTTTCTCACTCTTCTACAAAAATGAAGTAAAATTTATTTCATTTATTCACAAGAGTTTGTATGGCTACATCATTGAAATACTGTCACATAAGGATTCCTATTATTACATTTTCAGAATGAAATGCATAAATTGGTACACTTTTTTCATGTGTTTCATACCTGAGACACTACCAGATGGTACTGTGCTAGTCTCGGGTTAATCATTATGTGAGAGACCTGGGCTTACAGCCAGGCCCAACACACCATTGACAGAGAAAACAATGTAATGCTGCTCTACAGTACCTAAAAATCACAAGCGGCACTTTACTATTTTAAACAGACATCTACTTTCACATGAAATGTTTATCTGATATACGCATGTTATGTACATATAATAGAGATACATGACAATAAAAAATCAACTGTTTGTATGTGTGTGTTTCTTATACACACAAACACACACACGCATACTCAACACATGCATATATACATACACACTGGCATACAAACAATGACCAATTTCTCTGATCTCTGCCTGATTTTTTTCCTTACTTGTTGTCACTTGTTTGTTTTGTTAAGCCTTCTCTCAAGTTTCCTGAGGGTATTATAGTACTTACCTAAGAAAATCCATAGATCAACAAAGTCATCAACTAGATATAATGCATGTTAATTGCCCTGCTTTCTGATTGGATTCTTTCATTTGTTCAGGGAGCAATTTTCACAGTGGTAAGGGCTCTCTTGAAATAAATTAAAAAAAAAAAAGAACAAACGTTTGTATTTCAATAAACAAAAGGAAAATCTCTCTTTTATCTTCTCTCTTTTTTTTTTTTTTTTGTAAATTTTAGGGAGAGACTTTTGCTATACAATGGGTGTGCATTCCAGAGAAACAGAAAGAGACAGAGAGACAGAAAGCAATAAATCACCTACCCCCCCCTCCCTTTGGGGGATGGCCACTCTGCAATACCTTCTCCTCCATTCTACTCTTGGGATTTTGGGCATGCACATACACATGGCTGGCATGAATTTGAAGCTATCAGGTCAAACCATGGTCGACCATGTGGGACTCCAGCAATGTAACTATTATGCAATCTGCTGGTCCCTCTCTTCCTCCTTTTATTCCTTCTTTTCTCCTTTCCTCACTCTCTCCCTTCCTTCCTCCCTTCCTCTCTTTCTTGTTGTTTCCTTCCTTTCTTAAATTTTCAGTTTGAAAATATCTTTTATTTTTGTTTGTTTTCTTTACCTTTCTGTGTAATCATTCCATTTATTGTAATTGTTATCCAAATCTCAAAAGATATGGCAGGTCTCACAAGTTTTGTTTTATTTCTTGTTTTTTGTTTGTTTGTTGTTATTTTGTTTTTGTTTGTTTGTTTTAGAGGTTTTTTCTATGGGGTGCGTGTGCTTACCAGAAAGACAGAGAGAAACAGAGAGACAGAAAGCAAGAAATCAACCCCTGGGGGGATGGCCATGCTTCAATCTCTTTTCCCCCCATTCTCCTCTTAGAATCTTGGGTATGCACGCATAAGTGCCTGGAGTGAGTTTAAGCCACTGGGTCTGAGACTCGAACCACGTTTGACAATATTGAAGTCAGTGACATAGTCATTACGCCAGCTGCTGGTCCCTTATTTCTTGTTTTTGATTATTAATAATGCCACTGTGAAAGACCAGCAGATGGTATGCAGATTTAAGGCTGCTGGATCCCACATCGCCAACAGCATGGTTGGAATCTAGGACCAGGCAGTTTGAAAATACACCAAGTACATCTGCGTGTGTGCCCAAAATCCAGACAAGAGAATGAATAAATGATTGTGGTGTGGTCATCCTCCCTGAGGTGTGACTTCTCATTTTCTCTCTCACTCTGGAACACACATGCCCTGTAGGAAACTAAAATAATAATAATAATAATGCTACTGTGAGGACAGAGTGTTTTAGATAATAACTGCTAGGAAGCTTTTATAGTTTATGGACGATATTTAACAAGAATAAAACCATCACACTAGAATTCTATCTTCATTTTGACTAGTTAATTTTGAAGGGTTTTTGTTTGTTTGTTTGTTGTTTTTTGTTTTTGTTTTTGTTTTTTACCTTGTAAAATAATACATAAATGGTTTGGTTAACCTGGCAGAACTTAAGCCTCCCAAGTACAAAGGTTTTTAATTACTCTCTTAAATTTAGTTTCATAACTAGATTAAATTTATAAAAATATGTTTCTGGAGATTTACAAAGAGTTTAAAGATAATTAGCAGCAAAAAGGACTTAATATTTGTAAGGTAATATAGATATACCTTAACAAGGTAATTAACTTTTAGGTGAACAAAATCAATTCCAAAGACTAAGATATGAAAGCTGATTGCAGAAGCAAATGAGGTAGAGTAAACATATCACACTGGTTTATCATATCATATAGGCTTAATATCATACTGGATTAATGTTTATCTCCTGTTGATCTATATGTGGTTGTTTCTGTCATAAAACTCACTTTATAAACCATTATTGAGTTGTATGTTTTCAGTGTAATTTTATTACTAAGGTAACACTCAAAACCAAAAGGATTTAATTTTAACTGTTGAGAAATGAATGTTCAGTAGCTGAGATCTAGTGATTTCAGAGATAAGAGCAATGAAGATGTTCTGCTGAAAACTTACCATGGGAGAGACCCCGGAGAAAAATGCAATGTCAAAGAGTTTGTAGACCACATCCTCCTGTGCACCGCTGATAGTTCAGATTTATATTCTAGAAGTAGAAAGAAACTAATAACCCATCAGATAACTAGAAATTGCCACAGGGACATAAGAAATATGCGAAACCAAGAAAATACCTTTCCCTCAAGGGAAAAGAAGAATTCTTCTTCAACTACAGACAGTACAATGGAACTCATGGAAATGTCGGATAAAGAATTTAGAGTATTCATAGTGACAAAGCTAACAGTGATGGAAGAGAAAAGAGACAAGAGAAATGAACACCATAAGAAGAAAGTCAATGAGTTCCAGGAGGTGACGAAGTTCTTGTGAAAGCTGAAAGAGGAAATACGCACCATAACAAAGAATCAAATGGAACTGTTGGAGATGAAGGCTATAATACAGGAAGTCAAAACCTCCTTTGAAAGTATTAAAAGCAGACTAGATCATACAGGAAACTGAATCTCAGATGTAGAAGACAAAATCGCTGGAATAGTAAAATCCACCATGAAGACTGAGAAAATAGCACCCAAAAATGAGAAGAAAATATGAGAAATACTAGACCAATAAATGTCCAAGCATCCAGCTAATCAGTATCCCAGAGGGTGAAGAGATTAATAAGGGCATTGACAATGTGTTCTATGCAATACTGGAAGAAAACTTCCCAAACCCAGAGAGGCAAAGATCCAGACCCAAAATACAAAGGATCCCAAATAAGATCAACCTAAGAAGATCTTCTCCAAGGCACATTATAGCCTGAATGACCAAAGCCACAGACAAAGACAAGCTGATCAGACTGGCAAAAGAGAAATGTCAAGTTACCTACAAAGGCTTATCAGGCTTACAACAGACCTCTCATTGTAAACAATGCAAGCAAGAAAAGAATGGGAAAATATATTTAAAGTGTTGAGTGAAAAACAATTTCTATCAAGAATAGTATATCCGGCAAGATTATCCTTTAAATGGGAGAAGACAAGAACATTCTCAGATAAACAAAACCTGAAAGAATTTACCAACACCAGACAAGCTCTCCAAGAAGTTTTGAAGGGAGTGCTATCCCAAGAAATCTAAGGTCAGACATACAGAAATAGGAGATCTAAAACAACTAATAAATGGCCAGCTTAATGGTAGGGACAAGTCAAGAGTTGAACATTATCTTCCGGAACTTAAATGGAAAGATCAGACCACAATAGAAGATAAAGTACATGAGTTTGAACAGGTGAAATATAACTGTATGACTTTTGAGTGATTGACATTACTGATCTTTTATGCTTTGTTTTCCAATGTTAAGGAGTTTGTCTTCTCTTGAGTGTGGAGAGGTTCATGTACCTACTATTTGAACAGAACTCTAACCAGTTTCCTGGCTTTAAACCAAGTTCTCTTAACATTTTTTTATTTTATTTTATTTATTTATTTATTTATTTATTTATTTGGCACATAGGGTCAGTCATAAAGATTGTATTTAGGACAGTAGGCCTTGTTTGCAAGTCAATGTATTTATCTCTGAGTCATGTACAAAAGTCCTTGATTCTTTATTCTTGCCTGTATCTACCATCTTTTCTAACAACTCCCAGTAAGAGCTCTATTTCCCTAATACTTGATTCTAGTCTGGCCTGTTGACTGGCAACATAGCCATTATGCTAACTGCTGGTCCCAGAATTTGATTTACTAAAGCTAAAGTGGCCTTTCTTGAAATTAAAAAAAATGTATTTAAAAAATACCTATTTAGTGACCACAATAAGCTATATAGCCTCAGCTATGTGCTATTTTATAGTATATTAATTCAATCCACAGAGTTCTATGCCTAAAGTCAACTTTTGTTCACAGATACATATATATCAGGTGAACTTACTATTGAAAGTATTTAGATTAATTAAGATATTTTGTGAATCAATGCAATGTGGTAAAGAATAAAGGAATGGAAAGCAACTGCAGATACCAGAGACAGGATGGGAAGAGGATGGGAAATGGCAGGGGGTGAAAAATAGGGGGAAATATATATACATACCTGAAACAAGAAATGAAAAGTTGTTGATAACATGCATGACTAAGCCACTTTACAGTGTATTCTGGCTGGAAAATCTCATTTTGTATGCTATGGTGATGTTCAGTGAATGTATGTAAAATAAATAATTTTTTTAAATAATAAATAAATACTCCCCTAAAAAATGAATGTCCATATGTTGATGTTTTAACAACAAATGATGGCAAAGAAAAATTACATGTTCTCTTCTAAAAGCTCTTTCAGCCATGAGATCCATGCTTAGAAATTGTGCTAAAACAGTAGGCTCAAGGAAATTGTTTGCATTAAACACCAAGTTCAGTTTGTATTAGGAAGAAGTAAGTGTTGAGTTTGGTTTCTTCTATTGTGAATAAAAAGTGGCAACTACAGTTAGGCATAAAATAAGTTGGTAGCAAGCTAGATTTCCTTGTTTTATTCTGTAGCTTAGAATGAAGAACAAGTAGAAAGTGAAGGAGGAATATGTGATAGATCAAACCACGGAAAACAGGAAACAAAAATGCAAAATCAAAATCATCTGATGGCCAGGCAAGGGTAAAGTCTCCTACATTCAGAGACTCCGTGCTTGTGCTTTCATTTTTATTCCAAGTGCTATTATAGTATTAAAATCATAGTCCTTAGGATCATGGAAATAAAGACTGTTTAGATCTTAGTTGACACAAAAATATTTCATATGCAATTAAAATAAAATTATGATAATTCTCTAGGGTTATAAAGTTAGTAACCAACAGAGCTTGTAGAGTTAAGTCCAGAATAAAATCTCAAGGTCTTTTTTTATTATGACAATCTTTCCATGTAATTGAGCCTTATTTTTATCAAAAAATACTTTTAGTAAATAATTACCTCTATTTTATTCTATTTGTAAGAGGTAGAGTATGGAAGAAAAAAACTGATTTAGTATTAAATATTGTCATTTTGCTATTTCTATGCAGAAATGCCATAGAAATTTCAATATATCATTTTAATTTCAGAATTAAGGTCTGGACAAAAAGTCCTTTAAGGTATGTGATTGAAGAAAACAGACACTAAAAGAGGGTCTAAGGATAGAGACAGCACAAGGAGAAGGGCCAGAATAGTCTTAAGAGAACTCTTCTCTTTTTTTCTTT
>NW_006204090.1:534878-537434 GCF_000334495.1 Tupaia belangeri chinensis
AAAAAAATGTATTTAAAAAATACCTATTTAGTGACCACAATAAGCTATATAGCCTCAGCTATGTGCTATTTTATAGTATATTAATTCAATCCACAGAGTTCTATGCCTAAAGTCAACTTTTGTTCACAGATACATATATATCAGGTGAACTTACTATTGAAAGTATTTAGATTAATTAAGATATTTTGTGAATCAATGCAATGTGGTAAAGAATAAAGGAATGGAAAGCAACTGCAGATACCAGAGACAGGATGGGAAGAGGATGGGAAATGGCAGGGGGTGAAAAATAGGGGGAAATATATATACATACCTGAAACAAGAAATGAAAAGTTGTTGATAACATGCATGACTAAGCCACTTTACAGTGTATTCTGGCTGGAAAATCTCATTTTGTATGCTATGGTGATGTTCAGTGAATGTATGTAAAATAAATAATTTTTTTAAATAATAAATAAATACTCCCCTAAAAAATGAATGTCCATATGTTGATGTTTTAACAACAAATGATGGCAAAGAAAAATTACATGTTCTCTTCTAAAAGCTCTTTCAGCCATGAGATCCATGCTTAGAAATTGTGCTAAAACAGTAGACTCAAGGAAATTGTTTGCATTAAACACCAAGTTCAGTTTGTATTAGGAAGAAGTAAGTGTTGAGTTTGGTTTCTTCTATTGTGAATAAAAAGTGGCAACTACAGTTAGGCATAAAATAAGTTGGTAGCAAGCTAGATTTCCTTGTTTTATTCTGTAGCTTAGAATGAAGAACAAGTAGAAAGTGAAGGAGGAATATGTGATAGATCAAACCACGGAAAACAGGAAACAAAAATGCAAAATCAAAATCATCTGATGGCCAGGCAAGGGTAAAGTCTCCTACATTCAGAGACTCCGTGCTTGTGCTTTCATTTTTATTCCAAGTGCTATTATAGTATTAAAATCATAGTCCTTAGGATCATGGAAATAAAGACTGTTTAGATCTTAGTTGACACAAAAATATTTCATATGCAATTAAAATAAAATTATGATAATTCTCTAGGGTTATAAAGTTAGTAACCAACAGAGCTTGTAGAGTTAAGTCCAGAATAAAATCTCAAGGTCTTTTTTTATTATGACAATCTTTCCATGTAATTGAGCCTTATTTTTATCAAAAAATACTTTTAGTAAATAATTACCTCTATTTTATTCTATTTGTAAGAGGTAGAGTATGGAAGAAAAAAACTGATTTAGTATTAAATATTGTCATTTTGCTATTTCTATGCAGAAATGCCATAGAAATTTCAATATATCATTTTAATTTCAGAATTAAGGTCTGGACAAAAAGTCCTTTAAGGTATGTGATTGAAGAAAACAGACACTAAAAGAGGGTCTAAGGATAGAGACAGCACAAGGAGAAGGGCCAGAATAGTCTTAAGAGAACTCTTCTCTTTTTTTCTTTTTTTTCAGAGAGGTTTTTGGTGTAGGGTGCATGCACTTGCCAGACAGACAGAGAGAGACAGAGAGACAGAAAGCAAGAAATCACCCCCCAGTGGGATGGCAATGCTGCAATCCCTTCTCCTCCATTCTCCTCTCGGGATCTTGGGCATGCATGCACAAGCGCCCGGCGTGAGTTTGAGTCACTGGGTCCAGGACTCAAACCATGGTCGACTATGTGGGAGTCCAGCAACATAGCCATTACACTAACTGCTGGTCCCAAAGAACTCTTATTTTTAATTATAACCTTTTGCCTATATATATATTAAAAAAATTAAGCCAATGAATGAAATAACTGCAATCTGTTAAATGTGGAAGAACAAGCAAGTAAAGAGAGATTGGAAGAGAGAGGTGGTAAAAGAATGCCAGCATTACCTACCAAAGGATCCAAAGGGCTGGAGACATGCCGACAGTGAGCTAGTGAGCTTGTAGGGTAAAATGTTGCTGAGATTAAACACAATGGGCTTGAACAAATTACATGAATATGTAGACTACCTGTTTCATCAAAAAATATGGTATGGAAGGGTCAACAGATGATGTAATGGTTACACCACTCACCTCCCACATGACTGACTGTGATTCGAGTTTCACAGCTGGCAGCATGAAACTCACTCCTGGCACATGTGCATGTATGTCGGTGTGCCCAAAATCCTGGGATGAGAATGGAAGAGAAGGGATTGCAGCATTGCCATCCCCCTGGTGCAGGATTTCTTGCTTTCTGCATTTCTGTCTCTCCAATAAGCACAGATGCCCTATAGCAAAAAACTCTCTCTTTCTGTGTGTGTGTGTGTGTGTATACATATATATATATATATATATATATACACACACATATATACATATATATGTATGTATGCATATATACACTTATATGTATATATGTATACATGCATGTATGTATAGACACATATATATGGGTATTATACATACATGTGTGTATGTGCATGTGTACGTGCATGTGTATACATGTGTGTGCATTTATGCATGTGTGTATATGTGTGTGCACATATGCATGTGTGTATATGTGTATATATACACATGTATATGGTATATATGTGTGTGTACACACGTGTGTGTATATATGTGTACATAT
>NW_006204090.1:548047-563602 GCF_000334495.1 Tupaia belangeri chinensis
GCTATGTATGTATAGCCATATGTGTATGGTATGGTTATGAGTTAAATGGAGGGGATAAAACCAATATCATAGAAATAAGTCATAATTATGCTTTCAAAATATTCATAGTCTAACAAGGTTAGAAGAAAGCACCATAAAGAAATAGGTATTATGATTACAATAGACTAGGATAATGCTACAGCAGAAATGCTTAAGCATGCTATATGATTTCATAGATCAGAGAAAGATCTTTTGGTGAAAAGAATGCCTGAACTGGATCTCAAGGGCAAATGAGGTAAGATACAGAGCATAGGCAGTTATGGAGGAGCAATGGAGATTATTACAAGTGCATAGGCAGAGGAGTTACATGTGCAGAAACAAAATTGAGTACATGGATTTAGTGAACCAAGGTGGGTCCATACAGCTCTAGTTTGGATTTCATTTTGTCCCTTCCTAGTTAAGTCTAGTCCAATATATTTAACTGAAAATAGAAATAAAGTCTCATTACTGAAGTATTTCTTAATGACTTAGCAGTAGTTAATTACTTAAAAATATCTAAATTACCATTTCCTTTATATAGAAATAAAATTACTTTAAAAGGAGGTCAGTATCTTTTTCAACTTATAAAAATAAGTGAAAAGGAAGACATACCTTTTCTGGCTTCTTAATATAAAAATATATAAAATTAAGCAAATATAATAATCACAATGATAGGAAAGAAATGTGTACTAAAGTAACTTACATTTTAGGAATAGTTTCCCTGCAAATTATGGCATTTTCACTCATCTAGTAGATTTTATGGTAAACTGTTTTTCTATCAGTTTATAGTAATGGGCTAAACAAAGAAAATTTGAGAGTGACTTATAGGTAGGAAAAGGAGAGCTATTTTAGTAATGGTATCATTATTATAGAATTGTGGGATTACAACAGTAGAATGATCTTGCATTTATTTCATAGTGAGATAGTGAAGAAAAATTTATATTCAATCTTAAAGTGTTAATGTGTATAGAAAATGAACAAATACATCTCTAATAGAAAATAACAGAAATATAAGTGCTACTTGAGAATCTGTTCAGCAAATATCATCAAAGAAGGGTACTTATAAAAGTATGTAACTCACACAAAGTATGTGCCATAAAGTTTGATCTCTTGTGCATATAGTCAAGCTTTTCTTCATATGCTGAATTTGATATCAAATTTAGTTATAACTATGACTTTGAATATAGTGTACTTAACATAAATTCAATAAGTATATTTAGCTTTTCTGTCCATAAGATGTGCATGTATAAGAAGGTAATTCATTGGTATTTACAAGGAAAACTTGGTGTGAAATTTTCAATGATAAGCAAGTAATACCTTTCTCTAAGCATCTATGCACAGAAATGAAAACTTATGCAACTCATGTTCTAAGTCAATCACAAATTACTATGTTATTTTCTACTCTGATCTGACATTTACCAAAAATCCAATATTCTAAGACTGAACATTTATTTTAGAATACCTAATGTATATAGCACTTTACAAAGCAATATCATGAACGTCAAACTCTATGCTCAAAGAAATTTACATGTGACCACTGCAAGAGAACACTTATCTCTAATAGACATGGTTTTCTGCTGTTAATAGGTTTCAACTTTTGAAAGATAAATGAAAGACTTAAGACTTCAAAAGAGTTGATGGAAAATAAAGACAGTAAGACAGAAAGTTATATTATTATAAGCACTAAGAATAAAAATTATCCTGAGATGAATGAGAAGTGTTAAATTTAATATTTTTTAAATTGTGAAATATATGATAAAAAGAACTTTAAAAAGTCTGAAAATCTTAGTTAACCGTCAATAGAGTAATTTGAACTCAAAATATTCTAAAAATGCCTCCTAGGCATTTAGTTGGCACTCTGTATTTTTGAGTTCTGCAAAACTAGATTCAACCAGTTATAAATCAAAATTATATTAGGGGAAAATGAAAGCAGAAAAAATAGAAATACTAAAAATACAATACTAAGAAATAATACAAATTTTTTAAAAGTATAGGGGGCCAGCAGGTGGCATGGTGGTTAAGGTGGTTTGTTTCCCACATAGCAGACTGCAGTTTGAGTCCTGAACCCAGTGGCTTGAAACTCACACCAGGTGTCCAGGTGTGTGTTCATGAGTGAGTGCCCAAAATTTCAAGAGAATAGGGGAGAAGGGATTGTGGTGTGGCCAAGTACCCTGCAGGGTGATTTCTCACTTCTTTTCTCTGTCTCTCTGGTGAACACACACACCCTATGGCAAAAATCTCTCTTAAAAACAAACAAAATGAAGAATGATTAGAATGAGGTTCAACAAATACAATTTTGTCTCCAGTTTGGAACTGTGTATTTGCAATAACTTTATCTAGTCAGTAATTTCTAATTTTGTGGGATTTTTGTATCATGAGGAATACCACACAACCTCAAGAATTTTTTTTTGAGGATTTTTTCTGTACGACACATGTGCTTACCAGAGAGAAAGAGACCGAGAGCGAGAAAGTGAAAAATCACACCCTGGGGGATGGCCACACCATAATACATTCTCTTCTCTTCTCTCTTCTCTCTTCTCTCTTCTCCTCTCTTCTCTTCTCTTCTCTTCTCTTCTCTTCTCTTCTCTTCTCTTCTCTTCTCTTCTCTTCTCTTCTCTTCTCTTCTTCTCTTCTCTCTCTTCTCTCTTCTCTCCTCTCTCCTCTCCTCTCCTCTCCTCTCTTCTCTTCTCCTCTCCTCTCCTCTCCTCTCCTCTCCTCTTCTCTTCTCTTCTCTTTTCTCATCTCAGGATTTTTTTGGCACACACACATGCCCAGGGTGAGTTTTAAGTCACCAGTTCTGGCACTTGAACCACAGTACATTATGTGGAAGTTCTGCACCTTAACCACTATGCCACCTGCTGGTCCTCTCAAGAATTTAAGTTATTTTATTTCATTCATGAGAGAGAGAGAGAGAGTTCTTGAGAGAAAAAGAGGCACAGGGTCTTGTTGAGAGAGAGAATAAACTTGAGACATATAGTTAGGGTATAAGACCCCAAAATAGGGAACCAGCAGTTAGCGTAACGGCTATGTCGCTGGACTCCCACGTAGTCTACCGCGGTTCGTGTCCCGGACCCAGTGGCTTAAAACTCACGCCGGGCGCGTGTGCGTGCGTGCCCAGGATCCCGAGAGGAGAATGGAGGAGAAGGGATTGCAGCGTGACCATCCCCCCTGGGGGGTGATTTCTCGCTTTCTGTCTCTATGTCTCTCTCTGTCTGTCTGGCGAGAGCACGCGCCCTACAGTGAAAAATCTCTCAAAAAAAAAAAAAAAAAGGAAAAAAAAAAGACCCCAAAATAGAAATTCGGTAAGCTTTACCAAGACAGTCACCATAGGTAAGTTTTATCAAAGAGCTGGCTTTAAACAGCTATAGCTAAAGGCAACAGTTGCTATTTGCTAACTATATTCTAACAAGGAGTACAGAGTGATATGTGCTGCTGACTTCACAAAGAATGGGGTAATAAATAACTTAGGTGACTATTTAACCATTTTCTGAAGCCCACTTACTTATCAAAGAGCCAGCCCACTGTTCAGACTGCTACATAAAACCCCCCACCATAGTTCCTCTTTGGCAACCCATTCAGGAACCCTCCCTTCTTGAAAGTTCTATTCTTCCTTTCCTCTCTTAATAAATTTCATTTTTTGCCATCCCCTCTTGGTGTCTGCATCTCTTATTCGTTGTGAGCATGGGACGAGAATTTGGTTATCTCCTGGTCCTCAATCTGGCACTGATGTTAGGCCTGATCACTCCAACATCCCACATCCTTGTCACCTTTCTGCCAGACCTCCAGCTAGTCAGGATGTTGGACATGGATGCCTCATGTGTTTTAGACCCATTTAGAATCCAAATTTACATTCAACCATATGGGTTCCAGCACTGCATATAAGTATTTTACTACCTGCACTACCAAGCCTGGGGCAAATGAAGTTTTTAAGTCTTCATTTTTTATCTCTCTTCCTTTCTCCACCACCCTGATGTGTGGTGACTCAGTTCCTTGCCATGTCTTGTCATGAAGCATGCAGAATCAAATGATTTCTGGCCAAGAAATATAAGCAAAACCATCCCATTCCCCAGTAGATTTGAATGGAACTTGGTAATAAAATCAGGCACAACTTCACAAAGAGACACTGGGGTAGAACCAAGCTGAGCCCATACTGAACTGGACATGAGATGGCACATGTACTTGTGCTATCTCAAGGTCATTATTGTCTTATCATATCAAGCTAAAAATTGTCACCATTGTCTGGACAGTTGGGGATGTTTTATTGGAAAAATGATGTTTCATTCTGTTTCTATGTTCTGTATTAGTAGTTTGGTTCAGTAGTAAATATGTGAGACTTTTTTGTTCAAAATCCTCAGTTTTCAAATCTTGTAATGAAATGTATCATACAAAAAATGTTAGTTTTATATAACTATACACAGAATATATTTAAAATTAAAAAAGATAGGTGATAAAAGCACTATATGAATAGAATATAGAAACAGAATAGAAACAATTCAGATGGAATATGTAATTCAGTGTGCTTAAGTTAAGCATGGATACTTAGTGCAGTTCTATTTGCATACATCCTATTGTAGAATCTTTGCTTATTCAAGAAATTGTATATTTAAGTTATAAGACACTAAGAATAATATTTATCTTTAAAAATTTAATATTTTTAATAACGTAAAACATAACGATGAGAACCAACTGTTAGCCTAATAGCTATGTCACTTGGCTCCCATGTAGTCGACCGCAGTTCACGTCTCAGACCCAGTGGCTTAAAACTCACACCGGGTGCGTGTGAGTGCATGCCCAAGATCCCAAGAGGAGAATGAAGGAGAAGAGATTGCAGCGTGACCATCCCCCCTGGGGGGGTGATTTCTCTCTTTCTGTCTCTATGTCTCTCTGTCTGTCTGGCGAGCACAGGCACCCTATAGTGAAAAACCTCTAAATAAATAAATAAATAAATAAATAATGATTACTATTGTTAAATCAAAGCTTAAGTTTTTTTCCCTCAGAAACAGTGAACACCTTATCAATATTCAATCCCGAGTAGTATGTTTTTTTTTCAGTTGTTTAGAAAGTATTTGCAAATATGTAGAAAAAACCAAATAGATTTTAAGATAGCTACTCACACAGATTCCCTAAATAAAATCTAAGATTCCCTGAATACTGGATAGAAAAAATAAATCAAACTAATTTTTTCCTTATCAGTTCCTTGCTATTTTTAGAAGCCTATTGATAGTGTTATCTGTTATTATTGTTCTTTTTAAAATAAAATGAAACAGTAAAATTTTTACTCATTCAGCCAGATTAGAATTTGTTTCAACTCAGTAAGGATGGTATTAAAATTAGGGACAACTGATGAAAACAGGAGTTGTTAAAGAAAATTAAAGAACTCACAAACTACAAAGGACTAGTCATATCATTTGAGGAGCTAATTTTTCTCAAGGGAGCAGTTAGTACCCTGATCTTGGAGAAGAGCTCTGGACTGTACTCGTTAACCAGTTAGAATATTTTGGACAAGCTTCATAATCTCTGTAGGGCTGAGCTCTTTCATCAATGGCTGAAAGGATTTATCAAGATGATCTCTAAGATTATTAACCTCTCTATGGTTTTCTCATTTCAACTACCATATAGAACTGATTTGGGTCACAAAATCAGTTACTTACTGATTTAGGTCACATTACTTTACTTAATTATTTATATTTAAAGCATGTCTGTAGTTATTTTTTCGTATGATCAAAATAACTGAAAGTACAACTTCAATAACAACTTTAAGAATGGTAAGAATGGTGTTTCCCAGTTTTGGTTATAAAGTTAACTGGGGAAAAAAATCAAGTTTCATGGCAAGACATTATAAGCAATACAGCCATTTTTATAGAAACACAGATATACACTCATATATTTTTAGATATTTCCATCTAATCTCAGCTGTAAATATCTTTATCACCTACAGTAATCCTTTAAATGAAATCTTTCAAGAGATAACTATTATAGACTAATGCTTCAATAACCTTGGATATCTTGCAATTTATGAAAAGTTAAAATGTTTTTTTCTTTTATTTCATATGCAGTCTAAATTTAATTGTTATTTTTGAAATAGATTTGTAGAAACAGAAATCATATTAATGATAACCTGACCAAATTTTGGCATTTTAAAACTGAGTAAAAAATCTTTTACATTTTCCTCATCAAGAGGTGAGAGCTGGAACCATTGCTTTGAAACTCTGAGGTACCAGATAAGAAGTCCTTCTATTCAGAAGTAGTTGTCAGGCTGGAGAGGTCACCTGTAGAAATTTTGGCTGATGAAGGTGAAGTTGGCCTTCCAATCATTCCTAGTGAGGCAAGATGAAACGGAAATCATTGTGGACTTTCCACCGTAATCCATCTGCTAGCTGAGTAGCCTTGAGTCATTTCCATTAAATCTACATAAAAAAAGAAAATCATTTACTTGGATCCTGCCTGTTTATGGATTCACAAAACTATAAGATATGATAAATTGATTATTTTAAGAAATTAATTTTTATATATTTTTTAATGGCATCAATAGATAAACACAATTAGTGTGTTGAAGTGAAGTGCTACCACTGGAAAACCTAAAATGTGTGGTTTTAATTTGGAGACACAGTACCAGGCAAAAGTATGACAAGCCTTGAAGTAATTAGTAGGAATGGCTTGAAAGAGATTTTTAAAATAGTACTAGAAGTTGGCATAGGTTTTGTAGTACTTCCACCTCAGGTAACCTGGAAAATCTAAAATGTAGTTAATAACATTGATAAACAACCAAAGATCATTTACAGTAAATGTGTTGAAGATGCCACCCGGTTTCTTCCAGCTTTCTATAATAAAATTAAGAAAAGAGAGATGAACTACATATTCCACTGTTTGGTCTTCTAAAAGAATATGGAGTAAATGCAAAGTGTTTAAGACCAACTTTCCAACCAACCAGTCACTTTTAGAGTAAGAGATGGCCCCAGGGTAAAGATCAAATTCAGGGCACCCTCTCAGTGAATCCAGGCTATGACTGTGAGACCTTAGTAATGAGTTCTTTTATATATTCAGTCACGTTATTTGGCTTGCAAAGTGAATATTCCAACATGTGTACATTTCTCCCCAGTTCAGTTGGTAATACCATAAAGTTATCTTCAACAAATAATACCCCATTTCTTTGTACCATTAATGCTTTGCCTCTCTATTTTTCTTCTACATGACCTTCCTCACCTTTGTAATGACTTTAAAAGAATTTAATGCCGAATATCATATACCCTCTTACTTAGGTAAGATATTAGTGAGAAACAGATATGGCTTATTACCTGTTGGTGACGACATGTATATTATTCTCAACTGGATTGGTCTGAGAAGTATTTCATGATGGGTAATGTCTTTTTACAAGCAAAATGAGAAATAGTGATTAATTGTTTTAAAAAACAATTAGAATAATAATAATAATAATTGGAAAAAACATAGAAAAGATATTGAATGATGAAGTGGGGAGATAAATGTCTCTGTATTGACTGACATCCATGGCATTCCCATTTGAAAAAGCAATGTAATACACTGTAAAATTATATGCAACCCAATGTAATATAAAGAAGATTATGATGATAATAATAATAAAAAAATGCAAAAAAAAAAAAAGAGAGCCCTAAGGGCATGCGATTTAAATGCCCCAGAATAGACAACAGTGTTTCACATTCTTCTGCATGTACTCAAACAAAGCAATAATAAATATTGGAGATGATGGATATTTTTATTGTCCTAATTTAGTATTACAGATTGTATACATGTTTTGAAAGACCACACTGTGTCCCACAAAGGTATATAACTAATTTATTAGCATAAATTGATAGAGAGAATAAATAATATTTGAGTAGGCCATTAGATATTCCAAAATCTATAGGCAGGAAGCTGTCTGGGAATAGTAGAATCTATAAAACTAAGTTTCATAGAGAAGGCTACATTATATGGAAAAAGAAGCTATCAGGGGACAAGATAAAAATACAATGTCATGTTGAATTATACATAGAGATCAGGACTTAGCTTCAGTGAAAGAAATGTAAAGATGTGCCCGGATATATTTCAGAACCGTTGAGGCCAGCCAGTGGTGTGATGATTAAGGCAGCAAGATCCCACATGACTTGCTGAGTGGTTCGCATCCTGGACCTGGCAGCTTGTAAATCATGCCAAGAGCATGTGCATCGTGCCCAAAAATCCTGAGAAGAAATGGAGGAAAGGGGATTGTGATGTGGCCTCCCCCCTCAGGGAAGTGGGGTAACTTCTACTTTCTCTTTCTCTGTCTCTTGCCAGTCAATGCATGCACCCTAGAGCAAAAACAAAAACCAAAGAATTTCTACAGAACAATGATTGCTGTATTTTTTTTTTCACCTTATGGAACAGGGGTATGTATTGTAGTTATCATATGCCTTTTTCATCTTTGATAATATATAGGTGAAAGATGAGTAATTAATTTCTTTAGTTCACAGATTTTCAGACTAAGAGAACGTTATTACCAAAGAGAAAAAGCCAAGGTACTTCTTTTGTAGGTAGATCTGATTTAGATAATGAGATGTTGTATCTAATTCTCATAATTGATTGAGACTTGTGTTTTCTAGTGTGATGGAAAAATCTCAATAATCTGTTGCCGGGGCAAGGATTGCAGTGGTTTTAAGCACACAGCAAATGATTTCGAAACTTCTCTTATGACTGTTCATATTCACATCCCCTTCACTAGAGTATGTGCATGGTTAAGGCTACTTCAACCAACAGAATATGGCAGAAGTGATGTTAGAAGTAATGCTGGATTACACAAGGTCACACAACTTTCACTTTGTTCTCTGGAACAATTGTTCTTGACTCTGTGCCACAATATGTAAGAAGTCTGACTACCTTAGGACTGCCACACTAAAAAGGCTACATTTAGGCATTTTGTTTACAATCCCAGCTGAACTCAGTCTTTCAGGTATACCCACCAAGTGGACAAATGTGTGATTGTGTCATTTGCATTCTGTAGTCTGTACCATATAACAACAGCATTTCATCAAATATCCTCCATTATGCCACACGGAACATAAAACCTTTAGCTAAGCTCTGCTGGAGCTCTGACCCACAAAATTTGTGAGATATTTCAGAACGATTGTAGGATTTTTACCATTAAGTTTTATAATTATTTCTTACACAGCAATAGATAATTGAAATACAAACTACTTTTTTAAAAGATTAATCTCTAATGGATAAAGTTATAAAAAGGAGAAATGATTTGCAAAAAATCATGCAGTTATATAGGAGAGAGTTGGGAAAGCAAGTGAAAACCCTTATTTTCTTATTTTCATTACACCTCATTGTCTGGACAGAGTGAATTTTAACATACATGTTTTGGGAACCAGCAGTTAGCATAATGGCTATGTCGCTGGACTCCCACGTAGTCGACCGCGGTTCGCGTCCTGGACCCGGTGGCTTAAAACTCACACCAGGCGCGTGTGCGTGCGTGCCCAAGATCCCGAGAGGAGAATGGAGGAGAAGGGATTGCGGCGTGACCATCCCCCCTGGGGGGTGATTTCTTGCTTTCTGTCTCTCTGTCTCTCTCTGTCTGGCGAGCGCATATGCCCTATAGTGAAAAAACTTCTCAAAAAAAATACATGTTTTAATATAGTCATAACACTTAGAAATCAAAGAATTAACTAAAAGTCAAGAATATTTTTATTAGTCTTTTCTTCTATTTCTTTCTTTTTATCTCATTGTCTAGTGCTGTCTAGACTGTGCACTTATGAAGGTAATAAACATATGTGAATTTTAATTCTTAGTGTTCTTCAAAATAGAATGTGTTGGGCCAGCTGTATAGCCTAGTGGTTAAGAAAACCAGATCCCACATGATTTACAAGTTTGAATCTCAGTCCTGATGACTTAAGAAACTCACCAGTCATATGTAGATGCATGCCCCAATCAGTGAAAGAATGGCTAAATGGAGAAGAGATTGTAGTATAACCACATCCCATGAGGGATTTTCTCCATCTCACTTTTTCTCTCTCTTTGTCTCTGTATTTCTCTCTGGTAAGTGCACATACCAATACCTATTTATCTGTCCTTACAGTTGTAAGTAGTAAAAATTTCATGCTGCCTTCCCCAACAGAATAAATCCAGCCCCAGGATCAAGAAAAATTTTTAGCCAGCAGTGGTGGTACCATGGTAATGGAATGCTCAAGGTGGACCTACATGAAAAAGTCCTAGCTTCATTTCCAAAGAGTTCCCTAGACACATAGGATATACATGCATGCCAGTGATCCATGATGGCTATGGCTGGAGTCTCTCTCTGTCTCTCCCTTTTCTCTCTCTGTCTGTCATAGAAGAAAGAAAATAAACAAATTTCAAGATGAAAGAGAGAGGGAAGGAAAATTCTAGTCAAATATTAGGTCATTGGAAAAGCCATGAAATATTTTTCTCTGTTTTTCTATGCAAAAATGTGTCATGACTTTCCTAACAATCCAATAGAATGTAAAATATTCAATATAGTAATTCAGCATTTTCACATGGAAGTAACTTTTGCTAGTTTCACTGTTTCCTACTAGTCACATTCTCCTTCCTGGTTTTGGTTTTGTTTAATCGAGAAAAAGCCATCTGCATCTCATGTCATGCAACTTAGTCCCTCTTTACTATTAGATGTCATGACAGGGTCTCAGTTTGGATAGCTTGCCCATTTCTCCTATTTACCCAGATTTCTAGTGTTGCTGTGTTCTTAAAGAGTCCATATTCTAATCTATTTTGAAAATTTTATCTCTGAAGTAGGAATTATTCTACTTTTCTCCAGTTTCCTTCACACTTATATAATAATGTATAAATCTTTGCTATGGTACTTAACTGCCTTAACTTAGTTGTGGTTGTATAGTATGCTACACCATTTAGGTTATCTAAGTACCCTCTATGATGCTGATCCAATGCAAAATTGTCTAACAATGCATTTGTAAGAACGAATTCCCATTAAGTGAAACAAGACTGTTTATGAAACATAAATGAATTTCATTAGACTTGGACTCTGTCCCAAGATATCACATTGTGTGCACATAAATATTTCAAACTGCAAAAAGTTTCTAAAATTCAAAACACTTCTGATCCAAGCATTTTGGATATCACATACCCTAACTGGAAAGAGAACCCCTTTTCCTCCTGTAGTGTCCCTGCAACAATCTCCATTGACAAAGTTTAAGATTATGTCTTCTGTAAAAGATAAAATGCATAGAGTCCATTATTAAAGAGTATGTACATTAAAAAGTGAAGAGTTGTGAAGCAATATATTGATAACTGCCACGGGCATTGTATAATTATCTCATTATGTTGTGAATATATGTTAAACACAAAATAAATCTTTTATTACATATTTAGCCTATAAATATTATCAGAACTGATATCTAATAAAATTTTATAATAATTGTAACTATGCTAACATTTAAAGATATTTAGATAAATATTATTGATGATTTAGATCATTTAAGAACTTGGCCCAGCAATTAAAACTTACTGCCTTTTTTTTAAGTAAGTTTTCCAGTGTTGCCAGAAATTGCTGAGATTATTCCATTAGCATACAGCAAATGCCTGTCTGCAGACAGTTTTAATAAGGAGGCCACAAACAACCATTTTTGGCCTGAAATGGATCGATTCACATATAATCTTTCTATGCTTAGAATAAGACATTTTTTTTTGTTTGTTTCAACAGTGGCAACTGAGGACCTTAGAGAGCAGTATCATTTTTACATATCTATCTATCTATCTATCTATCTATCTATCTATAGATAGATAGATAGATAGATAGATATACACACACACACAACATATATATACACGCTCACATATATATCTTTAAAAAGATAGATAGATAGACAATTTTAAAGTATTTGACTCTTGGATAAAGTTATTCTAAATAAAAAATTGTTACCCTGCTGGAAGAGTGTTTGCCACTATGCCAAATGCAAGCCCCCTTTGATCTTACAATAACAGCAATGCTATGGCTAATTTAATGTAGTGTTTGTCTCACCCAAAGTTAAGGAATTATTTATAACAGTGATCATTAACATAATGACATTTTAAAATCAAAGTGTTTCTAAATGCTTTAATCTCCTAGGAGCAATTGAAACTCATCCTAGAATTAGATTTGTGTTCCTCATGTCCATATGAACTAAGTACTTTTGTTCTAAAAGGTTAATCACATTGTTAGCCTGGTTTACTAGGAAAATGTGTGCTGTGAAGAAAAAAAATTAGTTTTGCAATTGAATTTTATCTATTTATACATCCACTCACTCTTTTAACCAATATTCACTGAATAAAATTCACCATTCTACATAATAAAGATATAAAAACAATCAAGAGAGGGGCCAGCAGGGGGCGTGGTGGTTAAGATACTAGACTCCCACATAGTCCATTGCAGTTTGAGTCCTAGGCATGGCCACTGGCTTGAAAATCAAACAGGGCTCATGTGCATATGTGCTCAAGACACTGAAAGGAGTATGGAGGAGAAGGAATTGTGCTGTGTTTGTCCCTTCTGGGAGGTAATTTCTCTCTTTCCTTTTCTCTGTCTTTCTCTATGGTGAGCACATGCATCCTACAGCAAAAACCTTAAAAAAAAAAAAAAGGCAAGAGCATCAACTGAGTTATCAAAACTTCTGGCAGGTACTTGGAAGAAGTATATAGAATTAATCAAGGTAGAAAAAGTGGGGTTTGGCCAGTTGTTGATAGAAAATAAACTAAAAATAATGTCCTCAGGAGAATATGCTGTGGAAAGAAGCTATATGTGATTTCATCATACATCATTTAAAAATTACTTAAGAATTTTTTAGCTTCAACAAACTTTGCTTACTCTGTTTTCCTCATCTGTTAATGGGGAAAATAATGATTCTATTACAGAAATGTTAGAAAGATTAAATAATTGAGTGTCTACCATGTTTTTAGCACAGACCAGTGCCATCCTAAGCAATGCAAGAAATAATTCCAACAGTGGAGCAATGTAATTTGTTTCCATTCATTTTCTTCATCTATAGCTTTTGTACAAATTCAACTCTAATAATAAATTCAGTAAAGATAGTGTTTTTATGCCTTATATTTATAAATCAATCTTATTATTCTTTATGCATCTAAAAAGATTAAGGATTAGATAAGGAAGGCACTATTGAATAAAATATACTTTTTTTTTGAGAGGTTTTTGCTATAGGACGCGTGCGCTCGCCAGACAGACAAGAGTGAGACAGAGAGACAGAAAGCGAGAAATCACCCCCCAGGGGGCATGGCCACGCCGTAATCCCTTCTCCTCCATTCTCCTCTCGGGATCTTGGGCATGCATGCACATGCGCCCGGCGTGAGTTTTAAGCCACCGGGTCCGGGACATGAACTGTGATCGACTACGTGGGAGTCCAGCGACATAGCCATTATGCTAACTGCTGGTCCCGGAATAAAATATACTTCTAATATAGGAAAACTAGAATGTATATAGTATTTTGGATCACAGATGTTCAAGTGATTCAGAAAATAAGTAATTTTTACTCTTATTTGAAGAATTTAAATCCTAGTCATCTTCCCATTAATATATTACTATTTTTTTTTCATGGAAAACACAATTAGCCACATGGTATCTGTTTTAATTTTCCTCATTGGGCCAACAAAATTGTTTTCGTTTTAAAGTCCTGTTGGATGTTCAATTAAATAACCTTTGAGGTACAAAACACAGTAGTGCTCCTTCTGCTACCTCTTTTAAAGGAACACTGGGCCTGGCTGTCAATGATAACTTGACTTCATTTTCAAGGTGAATTGGTAAACCATAAGAAGGTGTCATATTGTTATGTTTTATTATTTAAGTGTTGTCAGATTCAAACTTGAAGTGGATATATTGTTTTTCACTTTTACATATTTTTAATAAAGTTAGAAAAAAACTCTTTAAATACAGATTCTTTTACCTTTGTATTTTTCCCTCAGGGAGCATTTTAAATGGCATGCTAACTGGCATTCCCTCTCTACCATTTAGATTTATTCCTCTAGGGTATTCTTCTTTTCAGTTGTATTTTACACAAGAAACTGACAGTTCTGGCCTTGCTAAAAGGATATATTGTCTGTTTTTCTCTGATGAAAATACTCACCACATTCCATTGACCTTTTGGATTTTCCCTCCACCTCTGCTATTTCTTGGTTGCAACATGCGCTGTCTTTTCCACAGAACCTAAAAGACAATGCAAGTATGATAATGGAGAAAAATATCAGAAGCATGAAAACGAGGTGTTGTGATTCCAGCCTGTAACACTGAAATTCTAGCCGTTAGTGTCTTTAGAACACAAAGTATATGCCATACCTTCCAAGAAAAAATGAAAAAGAAAACATTTCAGATATATGTATTGATAAATTAAGAATCATTTAATTAATTTCTTTAGGAGTATCAGCAAAATGTTAGCAAATGTGTATGCTTTTAGGAAAAACAAAAAAACAAAAACCTGTGCATGGACAAACCAAAGAGATAAACATCAGAAATCATCTGGGTTAAGCCCATCATTTCAAGTTGGTGGAATGACCTATGCAAGGGCACGTTGGGTGGTAAAACTAGAAAAATGCCTCTGACAATATAAGCTTTTCCTGGGCATCTCAGAGTTACCACATTTAAGGAAACAACTACCCCATTTGCCTTTAAGATTTTCTTTTTTGCTCATCTTGTCTTTATTTTTACAGTTGTGCCCTCTGTCACAATACTAAAGCAAAATAAGTGAGTTTTGAAGAAAATGTGAAATTAAAACCAATCTTCCAAAAGTGTGAGTAATAAATTTCTTTCATTTATAAATTAAAAAATAAATAATAAAGCCAATTCATGAGCACACTGTTTTATTCTTGCTTGAGTATTATTGGATGATATAGAAAAAAAATTTTTTTGGAGAGGTTTTTGCTATAGGGTGTGTGTGCTCGCCAGAGAGACAGAGAGAGACAGAGAGACAGAAAACGAGAAATCACCCCCCAGGGGAGATGGCCACACCGCAATCCCTTCTCCTCCATTCCCTTCTCGGGATCTTGGGCACACATGCACACACACCCAGCGTGAGTTTAAGCCACCAGGTCCAGGACTTGAACTGTGGTCGACTACATGGGAGTCCAGCAACATAGCTATTATGCTAACTGCTGGTCCCTGGAAATTTTTATAAATAAACAAAATTTAAAATAAGAAGCTTAAGTGGCTGGCAGGTGGAGTAGTGGTTAAGGTGCTAGATTCCCACCTGGTAGACCATGGTTTGAGTCCCAGACCTGGTGACTTGCTTTTGCACTTTCTCTCTCTTTCTTTCTCTGTGTGTCTCTCTAGTCAAATTAAAAATTATAAATAATTTTTTTTAAAAAAAGAAATTTAATTCTCTCTATTGAAAATAAAAGTGGGGTCAGCAGTTGGCATAATGGCTATGTAGCTGGACTCCCATGTAGTTGACCATGGTTCGAGTGCCAGACCCAGTGACTTAAACTCACACACAAGATCCAGAGAAGAGAATGGAGATGGGATTGCAGCATGGCCATCCTCCCGGCGGTGGGGGGGGGCGGATTTCTCACTGTCTA